>NC_136071.1:408286907-408396907 GCF_964261635.1 Lissotriton helveticus
CACTCACCCTCACTCACCCTCACTCACCCTCACTCACCCTCACTCACCCTCACTCACCCTCACTCACCCTCACTCACCCTCACTCACCCTCACTCTCTCACCCTCAACCCCTCACCACCCTCACCCACCCTCACTCACCCTCACTCACCCTCACTCACCCTCACTCACCCTCACTCACCCTCACTCACCCTCACTCACCCTCACTCACCCTCACTCACCCTCACTCACCCTCACTCACCCTCACTCACCCTCACTCACCCTCACTCACCCTCACTCACCCTCACTCACCCTCACTCACCCTCACTCACCCTCACTCACCCTCACTCACCCTCACTCACTCACTCACTCACCCTCACTCACTCACCCTCACTCACCCTCACTCACCCTCACTCACTCACTCACCCTCACTCACCCTCACTCACCCTCACTCACCCTCACTCACCCTCACTCACCCTCACTCACCCTCACTCACCCTCACTCACCCTCACTCACCCTCACTCACCCTCACTCACCCTCACTCACCCTCACTCACCCTCACTCACCCTCACTCACCCTCACTCACCCTCACTCACCCTCACCCTCACTCACCCTCACCCTCACAACACATATTGTGTTACAATAGGTGTCACATTTGCGAAAGATAAAACTATTGGCATTGTAAATAACAAAGCTATTAATTTCGCTATTTTCAAAACAAGCACATAAATAAAAAATGTGTCCTTTACAATACCAATAGCTCAAACTTTCCTAATGCGAGACCTATTGCATTGCTGTGCTTCTCTCTCCTGCTGCACTCTCCTGCTCTCTAGAGATGTGGCCTAACGACCAGAGCTGCCATCTAAGTCACGTAAATACAAAACATGTTGCATTCCAAAGGTGTCACATTCGCGAAAGTTATAACTATTGGCATTGTAAATGACAAAGCCATCAATGTAGCAATTTTAAAAACCAACAAATAAATAAAATGTCATTTACAAGACCAATAACTCCAACTTTTCTAATGCGAGACCTATTGCATTTCCAATGCTTGTTATATTAATGACGTAGTATAAAATGTATTTTAATTTTTGTATAGTAATTTTGAAATTAATGATGCTGTAAAATGTTTCTGTTAGATTTGTATTTTTATGAGTGTTTTTACTTGGTGATGTAAACAATCATAAATTGATCTAATAAATTACTTACTGTTAATATGTATAAACAACACACACAATGGCACAGTGGAATACAAGTCAAACACATGCTGTCAATCAGACGTACACACAGCACGGAAACAAAGTGACACACAGCAAAGGCACAGTGTCACACAATACATACACAATGACATAAAACCCCGCACACAGTGACACTGCAGCATACAGCACATATACAGATCAAAAGCACAATGACACATAGCACAGAAAACAGTCACACAACACACAGTACAGGCTTATAGTGATACAAAGCCCATAAGTCATGACTAGGGCTTCCGGTTTTATGGTATTTTTTTTTTTTTGACATTTCCGTCTGTATTTATCCATATTTATTTTGAGTTCTGTGGAAAAATGAAGCTGAAATTAGTATATTTCCACGTTTATTTAACCGATAAATATGTACTCATGCTGGAATGCCTGCCAGATTTCAGTGTCATGAACACCAGCAGAAGATAAATCAATGCACTTATATGAAAATATGCACATTTCAGTATCAACTTTGTGCATAGATACTGGTGTTAAAGCCTGTAAACAAAAATTCCTTACTTTTTAACCCCCTCACCTATCAATTCACACAGCTATTGGCCTGGCAGTCATGGCAGACAGGATTTAAAATTACTCAAAAAAGCAACCAAATTTCCATTTTTATCCACATTTTAAAATAAATACAGACAAGAAAATTAATGTTTTCTGTCTGTATTTATCTGTAAAAATCAGTAAAAACGGAAAACAGGGAGCCTTAATCATGACTCACGCAGCACGGACAGTGATAGACACCACACAGTACAGGGATGCAGCAGGGACCACATCACAGCAAAACACACATATGTGGCATGCACACACCTGTTACTGCCAAAGACACCACTGTCACAACATCTAACATACCTAGACGTAACATAGCCAGACACACACACAGACTCAAATATCAGGCACAAGGCACAGTCACAATGACGACTTACACAACTGCATTTGCTGTATCTAGCCACACATGTACGACAACCACAACTTTACCACCACAGCCAAGCCAAGAAAGGACCTTGAGCCAAACTCAGAAGAGACTGTGGAGGTGGAGGTAAGGAATGTCCCCAAAGTTACCTTGAAACTGTAGAACTGGTACCAAAGAAGAACATCTCTCCACCGACCTAGTTTGCTACTCACCATGGAAGTTATCCACGTCACGAGAACACATGTCCTCAGTCTCGGCCTGTTTCTGCCTGTGAAAATGATTCCTGTTCTGGGAGCATCTCTCCACAGCCATGGCCTGGTCCTGTCTGTGGAAATGATTCATCCCGGTTCTGCGCTGCGCAGTGGAGTCAGAGAGAGTGAGTCTCTTGAGACGAGACCAACCGCACCAGATCCTCCAGTTTGTGAGTGAGAGGCTGGGGGGCCGCCAATGCCCCAAATAATGTTTGCTCCATTTTGGGTTTTTTGCACATACCATCTGATTAGGCCTCAATCTGATGGTATGTGCAAAAAAAATCATTGGGCCTGTATTACTTTAGTTGGCCGCCTGAGGCAACCCCCGAGAGGCCTAGCAATCACAGTAGGCCGCGATTAAAGTAGGAGAACGAACGAAGCAGCCAGCCTGCATTACCTTCGTTCTCCTACTTTAATCGCAGCCCGGACGCCAGCACCATGCGCATGAAATCAAAACTTTTAATCATGATGATGATTATTTGTCATTTTCCCGGACGGTGATAATCATTATGGATTCATCATGATTACAATTTTTGATGTATTGCCTGCAGCCACAGCCCGCGACGGTCCTGTGAGCACGCAACTCAGGCCACCTCGCTCCGCACTGCCTCTGACCTGCTCACAACACCAATCAAATCCACCACTGCACGCGATGCCCGCCCAGTGCCACCACTGCCCACCCTGAATGATCATTCGTTGCCGACGACTGGAGTGGATGGAAAAACTCGCCTGCTGCTGGCGGCAGACAGGGGGGGCTAGAAATTATTTAATTATGGCCGCAAGGTCAGGCCTGAGCACGGTGCCTTTGCCTCTCTGTCTCAGTCATCTGGGATGCAGGCAGTCACGCGCACTTTTAATTGCGTGAGGCCCAATGCGCATGCGGCATGACAATTGGTCACCCATCAGCCCCACCCTAAAGGTGAACTGAAGAGTGGCGCGCAAACGCGCGGAGGAGGAGACAATGCATCTGGGCGCAGGCACCTCCTCCTGATTATTAAATCCACATAGCAGCAGGCTGCCTGCATGGTCTGCACCGGGTCAATGCAGTTGTGCTTTTTTCCCTTCTTCAGGCTGCACTGCGGAGCGGAGACACGGACAGAGAGGAGTAGTAGTCTCAGTCTGTCAGACTCAGACAGACAGTCAGACTACTGTGACTCTCTCTGAAGCATAGATACCAAGGTTTGAGATTGCTTATGTGTGACATTTTCATAGTTTCATGGTAGCTATGAATGATATTCAATGACCAATGTGCAGGCAATGTGTGACACTTAAAAATGACACTTTCTCGCGAGTAAAATCAAGCAATGAAGTCCATGGAGACAGATAAATATCAGAAGTTACACCCATATGAACAGCGAGAAACTGTAAGAGCATCTTGAAACTGCTACATAGCACCTGAAATGGAAGGGCACTAATCGCTCTTTCATGTTTTTCATTTATTTTATAGTGCTCCTCGTACTAGGGTGTCAGAGCACTTTACATCATGCACACAATCGGCCTAAATGAAATGTTACATAAAACAGTGAGGATTACAAGTTGTAGAATCACATTTCATCCATACTAGTAAGCAATATATTTTAAGAGTGTTTGTTCTGGAGAAGCACAAACACATGATTTAAAAGGTTTCACTGTGGTTGGTTTTACTTAAAACAATATATTTCTATCCAAACTAAACATTTTAGCAACATTAGGATAATGAAAGTATGAGGAAAAACGTAGCCCTGGGTTCTAACCTATAAAACACACTTTTTGAATACAGACGCTTTGGTATAGTTCATAAGTAATTGTGCTATATTAGGATTGTAATTTAGGATTGTAACTTATGAAGTGTGACAAAATCGGTAACCCACTGACCTACCCACATAAAATGCACTTTAGTGATCTACATGTACACGGTCTTTTCCACAGGAATATTAACATTCTGTTGTGCTTCAGGAGGGTGAAAACCGCTACTATCCAAAATGCCGATCTTGTTCCAGCAGCAACATTATTCTAAACATATGCTGTGATTTCCTTAAGAGCTTTAGGAGACCAGAAACAGCGAGCTGTTAGGCAGACTCAGTCAGGGCTGTAAAATAAATTATATTTTCAAGTCCAGTGCTATAATAATGACAGAGCTCGGCCCGCCGCGGCACCAGCCTGTGACGTGAGCAGCCAATAGCAAAGCTTCTAAAGGCGAAGTCAGGCTGTACATTTAAATGTTATTTACAAGTAATACAGACCTGATTGAGTCACGGCCATGAAGAGTCTCCGGCTATCTCTCTGAAATGAAGACTGTGCAAAAGCTCTGACTTCGGTCTGGGCGCTGCCTGCAGCATCATGAGGCTGCCACCATTAACGGGCGGCACAGGCAGCAATGTAAGCAGTGGACGCCTTACGCACGCACGCCCGCCTCACGAGTGATTACTTCCTGTATCCAGACTCTCCAATCAATCAAATCAAATGTATATTGTTGCAGCGACGTGAAACCGTGACAAGTGCGCTATAAATGCAATTACACGGGGACACGAACAGCGTGAGGGGGGCAGGAACGGGAAGACGGACAGCGGGATGGGGGTGCGGGAACGAACGGGCACACGGAAAGCACTCACCTGGACCTGGACTTCCTCCGGCGGCGATCGGCCGCGGAATGACGAAAGGAAACCTTGACGAACAAAAAAATAAACCCCGCCCACCGCCGCACTGACGTGTCCAAAGGGGCCGGATGAGAAAAATTCTCAAACGCCCAAGAGTCGCCTCGGAGAATGACGGACGCCTCTGTTTCCCAATGGCTAGCGTCCATTTATGGAGCTAGCCAATGGGAAACAGAGGCGGGACGAACATCCATACTGGTAAACAAAAGTTTTCGCTTGTGCGAACTGCTGCTTGCGCAGCTTTTCGCCAGGCGAAACCTAAAAAAGACAACAAAGATAATCCTAGTTGTTATAGACCAATATCGCTAATAGACGCGTCCTGCAAACTCATGGGCAGAGTGATTCTGGCTCGCTTAGAAACTTGGGGCGAATCCAATGGAATCATCGTCGAATCCCAATATGGGTTTAGGTAGGGTAAAGGCACAAATGAGCAGTGCCTAAATTTGGCGCTGATCATGGGTAAGTACATGAGAGCCAAGCGTGGCTGTATCCACCTGGCTTTCATGGACTTATCCAGTGCCTTCGATACTGTTTGCAGGGGAAAAATATGGCAAATAATGGAGTCTATGGGCTTCGAAGAGCCATTGGTCACTTTACTTCGCAGACTTCATGCTGCCACCACAGTAAAGATCAGATTCGGCCCCACTGGGGAGACGACAAAGCCCATACCATCAACTGAGGGTGTCCGCCAGGGGTGTATACTGGCCCCTTTCTTGTTTTTGGTCTATACCAATGGGTTGGAAGCCTTTTTGTTAGAAAGTTGTGCTGATTTTCCCCAGGTAAATGGCAAACGTATACCGATGTTATCTTATGCGGATGACACGGTTCTAATGACCCTAACTGCAAATAGCATGCAGATTTGCCTAAATGCCTTTGAGATTTTCATGCAGGGATTAGACCTAAGGGTCAACTTTGCCAAGTCTTTTGCCATGGTCTGCGGTCCGAAAGGGGTTAAATCTCGCTGGCTTGTGGTAAGGGACTCGACTATCGAGAAAGTTGATAATTTCAACTATCTGGGGAACTTATTCAACAAAACACTAAGTTGGGATCCGTTAAAGTTAGCACGTGTACAAAAAGCTACCCAAACTGTTGAAGCTATTTTTCGTTTTTCCAGCAAACTGGGGCAGAGGCCGGTTGCAGACCTGAAATCCCTATACAAAGCTAAATGTATCCCAGTTGTAACATACGGTGCGGGCGTATGGGGTACTCAACCCTGCAATAACATCCAAGTAATGGAAAATAAGTTTATAAAACGCCTCTTATGTGTCCCTCCAAGCGCTTCTAATCTTTTTTGCCATACCGAAGTAGGCTTGGAATTTGTGAGTGACATTATCCATGTTTCTCCTTTGTTGCTTTGGATTAAGGTTTGGCGCTCGGATGATCTGAAACTTACTAGGGAAATATTATTAGATTGTCTTAACCTTGAACATTATGATAAGATCCCATGGTTATCATATGTTAGGGATACTTTCCTTGGAATAGGCTTGGGCGACATCTTTTCAAAAGTTGAGACCATCGGCGCTGAATCTAAGCAATTAACCAAAGAGGCGTATCGCTTAGACTTAGGGATGTTGCGAAATGGCGAGAGTGCGGTCTACCATAGGGGGAGGTTGTATCACCAACCTTACCTTTCGTATATAGAGCAGACACAATGGCGTTTTTATTTAACTAGGTTACGTCTGAACACATTGCATTTTTTATTCCCACAGCAGGTGGGTTGGTGTGAGAGTTTACCCTTGTGTGCTTGTAACAATCAAGTGTCTCAAAATACTCTTCATTTAATACTTTTTTGTTCCCTGTACAAAGATCCAAGGAATAGATTTATTAGACCAATCTTGTTATCTCTTGGATCCCGTAATTTTAAAGAGGGATATGAACATCTACTCTCATTATCCACTCCAGTAATATGCAATGCTGTTCTTAGTTTTATTAGAGTAGCACTCAGTATTAGAAACCGATATTAATTAACTACTGTTATAGACTGTTGACCCTCATAAATGCAACTAGCTCGTAGCGTGGCACCAATATTCATTCATTGTATTTGTATTAAATTGATTTGTAAATGATGTATTGACAAAATGTATAATGATTTGAAGTCAATTGTAGAAAGTTTTAATTTATTTAATGTTTTGTTATACTTTTGATTCTGTCTTTACGAATCGAAATAAAGTTTCAAATGACAATGGCTTGTTAGTTTCAGAAGATGGATAATCAACAACTATGGCTTCGTTGTATATAGTGTTGCAGATGAGACTGTGAAATAACTATACTGAGTCTCTTTGAAGTTACATCAAACGCAGTGAAGCGTGGTACTGCTGCAGAGTTAAGACCATTTTTTTTCCACCTGAGAGTGAGGGCAAAAACTGAGAGCCTGATAGGGACCAGTCTCGGCACTTGCTTTTTAGAACTACCGGTGCCGAGCACCGGCAGGACCTGGCTGAAAGCCCTGGTAAAGGAGAATTTTTAGGTTTTGCTTATGCAGCGCTTGCGCTGTCTCTTGGTGACATGCAGTATTTAGGATATGGGCTTGAAAAAACGTCCCATTTTTTTCATTGGTTCCGGTTGCTGTAATTTAGAAATGCTGGTTTTTCATTGGTGAACACACTTAGTAGTCCCTCCTTTTAGAATTTTTAAGCTCATATGTTCTTAGTGTTTGGGTTATTTCTATTTGGAGAGAGCTCTATTTAGGTCGAGCCTATGGCAGCGCACATGTGCTGCATAGGAAATCGACCTCTTGGAATCACTTCAGCTACTGTAGAAGCTTGCGCATGTGGTGCTCACATGCCATTTGCGTCTGGCTTTAGCACGCAATTGGCCAAAGGCGTGTGGAGGTCCCAGCTTCTTGTGAAATGTTCACTCCGAGAGCGTTTTGCTCTCGGGAGCCAGCAGCGGCGGGCAGGGGCCATCTGGTTTTAATCAGCGTGGCTGCGCTTTTCTGTTTTATATATAGTGGCGTGGGAAGGCTCTCCTCGCGCTCGGCTGCTAGAGTGTTAACATGCCTGTAAATCTTGTTTTTCCTGTGGCCTCGACGCATTGGCCACTCCTACTGAAGAAAGCACGGCGGTGCCACTGCCCGGCATTTCAATGCAAATTGTCTCCCGTGCAGACGATATGCGGTCGACTCACTCCGTCAACTAATCACTTTGAAATTAGTTTCACTATATATAAATGCCGGCACTTAATGCACTATATCCAAAAGTATGAAATTGCCTTGGCTAATGCGGACGTATGTTGTATACAAACCGCGTTAAAGCGTTCTTCTTGTGACGCAGGAAATGAACATTATACTAGCGCTTCCTTCCTATTAGACGAGCGCAGTCTACCCTTTCCAGTGATACCTCTCCCGTCTTTCTACGTGCCCGGGGGACTGAGATAGACCCGTGAGCACATAGAAAGTGAAACTGAAATGAGCCTAAAGGCTCATTTCCGTTACAGTTTCTGTGCAATTACGACAGCGTGACGTGCGCGCTGATCGTCATTGCACACAAACCAGTGGGGGGGGCTCAGGAGCTGGGGAAGCTCTTTCCCCAGCTCCCGAGGCTTTGGGGGAGAAAAATAAATTCCTCTGCTGTCTGCAGCAGAGGGTTTTCGTGCCCCTGTCCTTATGACGGACTGGTTCCGTCATGAGCATCGGTGCTCCTGTGTTCATGAGCATCAAAGGGGTTAATTTAGTTTGTATAAATCAAAAGGGAAAGGAAGAGGCTAAGGAAAAAACATAATAGACACAGTATAGAGGTTCCCCGTTATATTGAAAAAGACATTACACGTCGCAGCTCAACCAATTCAGTGAGCCTAGACAGCACTCTTTTACCGTCACAAAATTCCCCTTTGCAGGCGAATACCGTGGCAACCAGTAAGACGCAATTGTCACCCATCCTCAGAAAAACCCACAAGGACTTATCGGCAGCTAGGGGCGAGGTCCCAGTTAAGTCTCTACACCCCCACGACGTCAGATAACCTTGAAAGAATCATAAAACCAGAAACACTGCCCTACACGGCCATAATCAAGCAAGAAGACACGACAGCTACCACAGACATGGCCAACACATTAAGGGAGAACAAAAACAGGGCAATGATAGCCCAGCGCGAGGATGAGCACAGGTAATACGTAAAGAGAACTTTCAAATAACGCTATTCAAGAATCAGGACACAACACAAATAGGTAAATACCCCCCAAGAATTGAGGACCCACAACCCCAACAAGTGGGCCAGAAGCAACAGTTACTCCATACCCGAAGAAGAGTTGATTCATCACTGGTAATAGTCAAACAGGATTAGAAGACCCCAGGTCAGGTCTCTACAACCCCAAACACGAAATTGTTATTCATTCCTGAATACCACACCAAAGGACCTCACAACATCTTGAATAGAGGGAACATTCTGAAACTTTTTTAAAATATTCCCGAACTTCACCATATTGAATCCAATGACATACTAATCCAATGACATACTTTCAATTGAATTCACACCTACTGAAGGTATCCAATCCTCTGAATCAACGTTAATTACTTTTTCATCTACAGCAATCGTGGAGCAAGTCTTATCAATGTCTGACCTATTCAATTCATGGGGAATTAAAATAGTCCAACAGCCCGAACCACGGTATCCGTCAGTTCTTGCAAAACCACCGGCCGTATCAGATCGACCGGCTCTTCAACTGTCTCTAAAATACTACGATCTGCAAAAAGCCGATCCCCAGGAAAGGCAATACGCATTGGAACTGAGGAGGTTAAAACGACGGTGCCTGACTGGGGATGGCTGCCAGGGGCTCTGAACAGGGGTAACCAAAATTGAACCAGTACCCAGTCCGGTCTCTCAGTATGTTCATGGAACATCAGTGGTCTCACCCCGAAACTCCAATCCATCGACGTGATAAAATTCTTTAAAAACCATGAGATCATACTACTGCAGGAAACATGGTCCATGGTTAGCCTCCCAATAGAAGGATACCTGGAATACAGAGTCCCAGCCCAGAAGTTGCACAAATCCGGTCGACCCAGCGGTGGTCTCATCATCTACATCTCAGTTAAGCTAAACGTCAACATCGTAAAAATGACACTTACGGAAGACTGGATCCTTGGGATAAAGATAGATAACACCGAACACACCGATACTCTGTTCTTGATCAACGTTTACATTTCACCAAGCACCAAGGATAAAAAACCGAAGTTTAATCATCTAATACAGACTTTGTGTGATCTGGGAAGCAATTACAACAGCCGGCCTGTCTAGTATCCGGCGACTATAACCCAAATCTTTTTCAAGAACCCCCAGAAGATCATGTAGCTCCGTGGCCCGACATCCTTGAACAAACAAAACCCCCTGGCACCAAACATAGCAACATTGGTGAATACATGGTTCTTCAATTCAGTGCCATAGGCTACACAGTCTTGAATGGTCGCTTCCCTAAGGACAATCCACCGAACTGGACAAGGTCAAACGGGCACATCCACTCCTTCCTAGACTACACAGTTTGCAACAAGGGAATCCTTCCCCTGATCGAGAATTATACCATCGCCGCTCGAGGTGACCGTGACCATCGTCCCCAAGTGATCACAATGTCATTTAATCCAGCAGATCACGCTACAATCAGCCAAACTGCAAGAGGAGACCACTCTGAAAACCTCAAAAGGCTGAAATGGTCAGATCCAATAATACCAGCAATAATGACTAAATGTAGAGACCTGCAAAATCAAAGGATCACTAACGAATTACCACCAGTTATGGCATGGGCTCACTTCTCCGAGGAACTGCTTAAAAAATTTCCCCGCACCTCGGGAAACACCACAAAACGCAATCTAGCAACAACAACAGATTAAATCAAGGAACTAAAATCAAAACGTAATAGCACGCTACGACAAGTCCGTAGGTACCCCGGGGAAGCCCATACATTTAATAAGTACAAAGCCGCCCAGAAAGCACTTCGACAGGCAATATTTCACGAAAAAAATAAACGCTCTGAACAGTTCTGGGAAAAATTGTTGCACGCGAACAAAAGTAATAATCCAAAAGCTTTCTGGTCAATTCTAAATTCCAAAATACACAAGCAAGGAGGACTAAGCAGCGCCAACATCTCTGAAGCCGGATGGGTACTTTATTTAACAGCACATTTTGAAGAGCAAGAGGAAAAAGCCGGCTCACTCGTCAACTTACCGGCAATGGCTCAACAACTCAATCGCTACCGAGCGCTGGACAATACAGATGCGGTTCAATCAAACAAATTAGTTGAACGTAACTCAAGAACTCCACAGGCATTCAACACTAAATCCTCGTTTCAGATTTTAGAGCTATCGGACAACGCATTTACAAATCCGAGAATTACGAGGGATAAAACAGCCCGAGCTATAACAGAGGGTCGCGCTGACGGAGCCCCAGGGCCGAATGGCCTACCACAGGCGCTGTTTAAGCAAGACACGGAATTCTGAGCCCATCAACTGGCACCCCTTTTTTCCCACTGCTGGTCTAATTCCGAACTACCCGAATCATGGCGCGGCGCCATTATACATCCAATTTTCAAGGGAGGTAAGAGATCAGACCCAAGAAACTACAGGATGATCACCCTATTGGATGTAGAATCGAAATACTACGCCAAACTGCTCCTTCACGACCTGGCATCCTGGGCAACAAAAAAACACCGAATACCTTTTTAACCAGACAGGATTCGTGCAAAAATCAGGCACAATAACCAACTTACTCGCGATATCGATCCTGATGGACAAAACGGTTGCCTCCGAAATGTTCATGCATGCCTGTTTCGTGGACTTTAAGGCAGCCTTTGATCGTGTGCCTCGAAGCCTATTATGTCTCAAACTATGGAAACGGGGGATTCCTCCAACACTGTTACGAGCCATAATTGCGCTCCACACCAATACCTGGATCCGCATAAAACTTGGGGACGGATCACACACATCAAGGAAAGTATTAACATCACGCGGAGTGAAACAAGGCTGCGTGTTAGCGCCTCTTCTTTTAAACCTCTTTATTTCTGACATGTCGGAGTCACTCGATGAGGTTAACTCTCATCCACCAAAACTCGCTGGGGTAAGAGTTAGTAACCTATTGTATGCAGATGACCTGGTTCTGCTGAGCCACACCAGGGTTGGCTTACAAAGACTCCTTGATCAATTGTCCCTTTACACCATCAGAAACAAATTAGAACTGAATCTAACGAAGACAAGGGCAATCACTTTTGGGTCAAGGAAATACAGAGGCGGCGGTTGGTTATACAGTGGTAAGAAGGTAGAAAAAGCGAACACTTATAAGTACCTAGGGGTCCACATGGACAGAAGGGGCTCCTTCTCTAAACATATAGATGAGGTAGAAGCCAAAGCTCTGTCTATCCAGGTTGCATTCAAGACACTCGCCAGACAACTCTCTGGGCCATCCCTGACCCCTCTCATAACTGTCATGAAGGCAAAAATCACTGGCTTTCTTACCTATGGCCAGGAGATCATGCAAGGGAAGGACAACAGTCTTGTGAATAAAATAACAACCAGAATATTCAAACAAGCGTTGAACCTGCCGAAATCCTCATCCCCTGCTCAAATACGCCTTGAGTTCGGCCTTCAAGACCACCACGCGGTAGGGGCAGGAGCATTCATTAGGCTGTGCAATAAGCTGCGTAGTTCAAGAAAAGGAAGCCTGGAGGCCCTCCAGTTGCAGGAAATTTCCGTTGGTAAACTAGGTGGAACATACCGGCGCTATTTACATGACTCATTAAAACTCCTGGACTCGGAGGAAATTTGGAATTTGAATCCATCACAGCAGGCACTCAAAATCTATATAAAGAGGAATGTTCGCCTCTGGTCCTTTCACTCGGACAGAGCTCAAGTTGCTAAACGTAAGAACGCCTGGACAATCATTCCATGGTTTAAGCCAGGGGTCATGGCCCCATACCTGTCCTGCACCTACTCCGTGTTATGGAAAAAAAGATTCATGGCCCTCAGAATGGGCAAATGGCCATTCTTGTACCATCTGCCGAGCTGGAAACGTGCAAATACCGAGGTAGCATGCAGGGGGTGTGGTAGTGACAAGGAATCAATCGAGCATGTGGCATGTCACTGTCCAGAATTTCTCGACGACCGGAACTCCATGTTAAAAAGCGAATGGAACAAACTGGGCATACGTACATGCAGACAAGCCATACTCGCATCAATGAACCCGGACAACCCAATGCTTAACATTCGGTTTACCAAGTTCATGACAAGAGCAGCAACAAGATTTTCAACCGGAAATGCCAACAAGTAAACAATGGTCAACATTAAATGGGATGCTCTACCCCTACGTACCGTCAAATAGCAGCCGCTCGAGGCTGCATTCTTTCTTTATATAGACAACTTACGGACACTATGCGTCTCGGGATCATTAAGTCCTCATACGTAGTGTTCTTACTGTTTCGACAGATTGGTGTTTTTAGCAGTGCCAACTATGTATCTTCATAATTCTGGCTTTCGCCTTGTGTTCATTTTTTAGTAGACGCTAACTCATACGGGACAGTAACGGCTCCCAAGTGTCCTTTTTTAAATGACTAATAAGTTGCTAAAATCATGTGAATTAATTTTATATTGTTTTTTTTTTATATAGAACCTCAAATGAATGCTATTTTTAATATTCTGTGATGCTACAAACGGATGATTGTAATGATTTTAATTAATCAAACAATAAAGTTTTACATAGTTTGTATAAATCCTTGTTTCTAACACAACAAGAAAAGGCGAAGTCGAAGAGCTTTATGACTGACAGGGAGGACCTGTTCACACTGTAATTTTTAGTTTATCTCCCAAATTATGCACCCCTACTACCCATATAAGGGAATTTGTGGTGGGATGCAGGGAAATGTAAATCTTTCCCTGTCTGACGTAAAGCTGCCCTTATAGCTTGCCACTCCTAGAATCGTGCAACGAAATTAGGGTGCATTGTGTAATTTTTTAAAAAGGGAGATAAATCCCTCCCCAGCAACTACAGGCCCATCATCCTAATAGATTCAGAACAAAAACTTTTGGGTCGTTTAGTTCAAAATAAAGTACTGGCGTGGGTAGAGGAATATAATATACTGTCCCTATTTCAAGCTGGCTTTCGCTCTTGCACTAGTTCCGTAGACCAAGTCTTTTGCTTCATTACAATTTATTGGAGGAATGTGGTCTTGTCTAAAGGGACGCTTTACGCTGTATTTGTCGACTTGAAATTGGCTTTCGATTTGGTCCCTCGTTGCAAACTCTGAAGAGTCCTTGCTGAATTGGGGATGGCTCCTGAGTTATTGACCCTTCTTGTCCGCTTACATGAGAACAATTTTGTTAGGATCAGATGGGGGACACAGGGTGAGGTCACCGATTCATTCCCTGTCGAACGTAGTGTTCGACAGGGCTGTGTCTTGGGCCCCACCCTGTTTTCCTTATACATCAATGGAATAGTGGACCATCTTTCCAGATCCCCTACTGATGCCCCTGCTATAGCTGGGGTTCGTGTACCTGTCCTCATGTGCGCGGACAACACCTTGATCGTCTCCAGGACCCCGAGATGCCTGCAGAAGGCTGTCAACGCCTTTGGGGAATTTTGCCATCTGCGTGGGCTTGAGATCAATACCACAAAAACGAAGTTTATGTCCCTGAACCAACATAAACCCTTCAAAGGTAGAATCCTCCTGAACGACACTCCCTTAGAGCAGGTGGATGCTTTCACCTACCTAGGTATTTTGCTCCAGAGTAACATGGGATGGAAAAGCCACACTGATATGGCTATCTTAAAATTGGATATAAATTCCCCAAAAAGTAGCTAGCAGTGCGCAGTCACACCATAGTATCTATTTACACGTCCTGACCCGAGACTGCAGCACGCAATCCACAAAAATGCAGTACGAAGAAATAACGCATCTCACCGAGAGTCGAGCTGAAACGTTTGCATACGCAAACGATGAAATTTCCAGAATATACTCATTGATCAATGAAGAAACCACAGAATATTCTACCTCTAGGACCAAAAAACAACAAATCAAACAATTGCTATATTTATCACAAAGTCATCAATCAACGCCTGCACGCGACCACAATGGTAAGATACCATAGAGCATCACGAATTCCTCGAGGTCTAAGGATCTCATTAAAACCGTCCTTGTGTAAAAATTCACAAAAATTTACAGATAGATGGTTCGCGATATTGAACAAATGTTCACTCAATCTTGTTTTATTAATAATTGAGGAACTATCACAAATATTAGAAGAACTAGAAAACGACATTACAATGGTGAAAGAAGAATTGGAAAAGTCAATGTCCACAGAAGAATTGAATAAAATACTTGAAGATATTAAAACGCAACTCAATAAACGCACAGAAGAGGTCAATGAAAGGAAATTAAGAACGTATCGCAGAGATACTATTGACTATAAATTGGACGAGGTTTATACCTGGGCCGAAGTATATGCCAAAAAAACGACAAAGCTGCCCATATTCAGCACAAACGGACACCTCATCTACCGACACTGACTCATCAGAAACAAGAAGGACAACGACGACTTCAAGAACACAACTTAATACTAGTAAGGCAGCGCAGCCTTTTTTAGAATCGGGCCCCCCAGGAGGGGACGACCCAGGAGGTCGAAGAGACGAAGATGAAGCAGAGAAAGAGAAGGATCCACCACAAACGCGGAATGTCACGGCCGAGAAGGACAAGAAGAAGAACAGACAATGAATAATCTTGTAATAAACATCTCTGATGTGAAACTCTCTAAATTTCAGATTGCCACACTACAGAAAGGAACTTCTTTTGTCCCCACCGCCAGTACCAATCTTTTGGAGTTAAATATAAGTTTTTTTAAACTTATGAGAAAACTTAGACTTCGTCATTTTTTTGAAAATGTCATCACTGAACCTAAAGAATACACACTTAAAGGCCTCACCAGTAAGAGTTCCTACATGGCTCCAATAAGCCATAAGACACTTGATTTATTCGAGCAATTGGTAAAAAAGGATCTAGTCAAAATCAATTATCGCAAACCTATCAAAGCTAAAAACATGACACAAAAGGAACAGGCTACACTCCAATCTATAGCGGAAAACCAAACCATCATCTGTCAAAGGGCTAAAGGTGGAGCTCTAGTTATCCTAAACATGGAATACTACCAAACCCAAATACAGACACACTTGCAAGACGAAAATATATACATGGAACTAGAATTTAATCCAACAATGGAAATCCAAATGACCTTACAAAAAATCATCCAAAGCGCCATGGATAAAGGTATAGGTGATGAAAAGATGAAAAAATATCTGACTAATGAATACCCTAAACCACCAAGGTTTTACATGACACTGAAAATCCACAAGGATCCGAAGAAACCACCCTGTTGGCCGATTGTTTCCACGCGTGGCAGCATACACGAACCAGTAGGGAAACTCATTGATAAATATTTGCAGCCTTTTGTGATCACGATGGGTTCATTCGTGAAAGATACAATGGATTTTTTGAATAAATTAGCAGCAATTGAATTGACACAAGAGGAAGAGATCATCATGTGTGGCATTGATGTCCAAGCATTATATACCTCCATACCCCACCTTGCGGGGATCGAGGCAGTGGAGAAGGCTCTGCTAACAATGAATTATGAGGAACCCATGAAAATATTCATATTGGAACTGCTAAATTTCACCTTGATGCATAGTTATTTCACCTGGGAAAATCATTGGTATCTCCAAAAAAGTGGTACATCTATGGGCAATTCGGCGGCGCCGGCGTACGCCAATATCTTTATGTACCAATATGAAAATGACTACATTCTACAAAATAATAAATGGAAAAACCAATTACGTCTGTACTTAAGATACATAGACAATATATTTATTTTGTGGAAAGGCTCAAAAGAGGGGTTGATTGAAAACATCATGGAATTTAACAAAGTCGATCCTAGAATACAATTCACTTTTGAGATGCATGAAAAAACTATCAACTATCTGGATGTCACAATAATGAAAAAAGACAATAAATTTGAGACTACTTTATTCTCTAAAAAAACTGATCGTAATAACTTACTGGCATACCAGAGTTTCCACCCCCAAGCACTCAGACATCATTTACCATACTCGCAACTGTTGCGAGTAAAAAGGATCGTTTCAGACCCAGAGGAATTCACCAAACAGTCAGAAAAGATGGTCCAACGTTTTAAGAAGAGGTGATATCCGGATGAGACATTGAAACAAGCCATAAAGCGTGTCAACAGTTACGACAGAAAGAGTCTATTGTCAGCTACAAAAATAGTCCCG
This sequence comes from Lissotriton helveticus, assembly GCF_964261635.1. Taxonomy (NCBI): domain Eukaryota; kingdom Metazoa; phylum Chordata; class Amphibia; order Caudata; family Salamandridae; genus Lissotriton; species Lissotriton helveticus. Next base: position 408,304,183 of record NC_136071.1, read on the forward strand.
GACCCTAAAATAACATGTGTAAGTACGTTTTCCACTGTTACCCCACAATACAAACGTATTATTAAAAAACATTGGCCGCTTTTACAAACAGAATCCGACTTCAAGGAGATCTTCAATGAAATGCCCATTTTTGCTTTCAACAGAGGAAGAAATTTGGGTGAAATTATCAAGCAACCTCCAAGTTTACCTCAAGTACAGAAATTTAAAGGTACCATTCCATGTAGAAATTGTGGAAATTGCAATAACATTCTACAAGGTAACACCATCACTCACCCAATGAGGGGCAACAAAATCAGCTTGAAAGTGAACGCTACATGCGATACGACTAATATTATTTACATGATCAAATGCCCGTGTGGTAAGGCCTATATAGGTCAGATTGTACGTAAGTTAACAATACGGCTGAACAAACATAAAAGCAATATCAGAACAAGGGCATTAAAATCAGTCGTGGCTACTCATTTCATTGAAGCTAATCATCAGATTAGTCAAATCAAAACATGTGTTTTGGAAATAGTGGAGAAACGAGCAGATAGAGACAACAAAAAAACACTGTTAAAACGGGAGAATTATTGGATATACAACCTACAGACATTGAAGCCCAACGGGATAAATGAAAGGACAGAATTTATCTGTTACCTATGAACATTGTGTATCCATAAAACATGTTTAATCAGGTGTCGAATATTTCTATCTTAGAACAGTTGATGTGTAGTGCAGACGTTGAATTTTAGTTTTAGAACGTTTTCCATTCTCTTGGTTTACTTTTATTGTGTGTTACACTATTTATATTTGATTCATTTACAAGATTTTTTGATGCTCACCCGTGTTTTACCGCGGGTCAAATCTTTATAGTTACCTTGAGGGGATCACTGAGTTCGTGTAATTACACCGCCCCATTTACAATTAGTGGCGCGTTAGCCTAGATTCTTAGATATTTGATCACAGACAATGAAGTCTGAATGCAAATCCGTGTTTTACTATTGTTGTCCATAACTTTGTCACCTTATGGGGAACACGAAGTTCGCGTAGTTACACTGTCTCTTTAATAAATAGAAGCGCGTAAGCCTATTTCCCAAACCCCACCCCCTATACAGCGCCACACGCCGACTAAACCCGGCGAGGGAACCCTTGGCGGTTACCCGGTTACTCTGTCCGGATTCCAGCCTGTAATGGATACAGCATTCTAAAATGGTAAGCGCATTATCTGGCATATTGAAACTCGATTTAAGCGCGTTACGCTCTTTTAATACTGTTGTACCGAAAAGATCGTATACATAAGAACTAGGATGCCCTAATACAGACAGGCAGCCTAAATAGACTAATAACTTGTAAACCCTACGCGAGCATTCTATTTAAGAGCCGAGAATTGGAGACTTTTTCAGACATGTTTAGTATACCTGATGGTGGCATAATGTGATATTACCTCCTATGATGTGTAAAATGGTTAAACCGTAGCGTGCATTTAAATAATAAATGGATACAGGTTTATATACTCATAGCGCTAGAACATAAAGTTTTTGAGCTGTTATTTGAAGAGATGGTAAACAATGATAGCATTAAGTTTACATTTATATCATGTTAAAACGTTTTGGTATATTATTTAAGTAGAGGTAGAATTTTAGGAATCTTATTTTATTTTTGCAGATTTCCCTGATGAAGGCATTTATGCCGACATGCATTGGAATGATGAAATTATGGAATGATGTATAAGAATGCAGTTATGATGATAAAAATATAATCCTACATATGGAATTGAACGCAAAATTAAATACGAGTCGTATTCATGAAGTATGAATAAAATACTTTGAAGATATACACCACAGTGCTTCATACTTTACTTGGAAGAACTTTCGCTGCAGTATTACAGCACACATCTGTGCCCCAGGAGACCCTCACACATTCAGTGTTGTTGCAACCCTTTTGTATCTTAAAATTCCACCAGCTTGCAGTTATTTTATTCTCTAAACCTAAATCCTCTCTCACAAAACCAATTATTCCAGCCTTGGAGATATATAACATCAATGTGATAAGCTCTGCCCTCTATGGAGCAGAGCTATGGGGATTTAACAACCTGAGTCACCTTGCAAAAGCTGAGAATAAATTCCTACGTAGTCTAGTTGGTGTTCCCCAAAGCACACCTATGGTTCCGCTTTTATTAGATCTGGGCAAAAAAAATGTGGTAGACATAGCCAGGCTACGCCCACTTTTGTATTGGAGGCGAATCTGGACCACCCCTGAATTTACACACTATGTCCAGGGCTTGAAGGATGTGATTTTGGCAGATTGCTTTCATAAAATCCAGTGGCTAAAATAACTCCGGTCTCTTTTGATAAAGCTGGATCTAAGGCTACTATGGGATGAACCAGATACAGCAACCTTCCCTACGAAAAAACAACTGAAAGAAAAATATTGGGAAATGGTCCTGACATCATCCTATCGGTCCGGTATGAATACTAACTTGACAGGCCGTTTCTTATATCATAAATTTTGACCGTCCTGTGAAGCATACTGGGACACAATTGAGAGCCCCCCCCCAGATCGAAAATTGTGTTTTCAATTTAGAGTCGGTACCTTACCAGTTAAAGCTTTTACTTATAAATGGGCGCCCTCTCTAGATGAAAAATGTCATTGTTTAGACATGGTAGAGTCTGTAGCCCATATTTTTTTTTGTATGCCCCTTATATGTTGCCCCACGTCGCAAATGGTTGAGACCTATTTGCTCTTCCCTGGGCACTTTGAGGCATATAGAAGCTCTAAGGATACTAGGATCAGATTGCTCTCCATATATGGCTATTGCAGTAGCCAAATTTTTAAGGTGGGCCTGGATCATTCGTACACGCACTTTATCTCCATCTGCTGGTAGCTAGCTACTAGACTACTGTCTTTATCTTATGAATTAATTTTTACTGTATTATATATACATTTTAACTAGCTGTTCTTATTCAACAATAACCAAATGGAATTTAATACTGTTTTTTTTTCTGTGTATTGTCCATGTACTATTTATTGTGTATTTTGATGGTGATTTGTATTGTATGTGCTTTTATGACTCACTGTCGAATAAAGCTTTTTGAAATTGTAATTTATTCACACGCGTGTAGATTAGCTTTAGCTGAACAGCACCTAACATGATGACTTAACCACACGAAGTGCTAAAGCAAGAGGTCTGAGTGGCAACGAGATGCAATCAAGGCAAAAAGTATGTATTCTGACAGTTATCACACGAGATGCGGTTCACAAGACTGTGGTACTGGGTTTTTTTTTTTGCTGCAGTTTTACATAGCGCAAACTCGACCCGAGGGTATCGGAGTGCTTTACATGAGCACCAGTTACATTGCAAAAGGACAGTAGTGGGTGCCTATCTGTCAACATGCCCCCTCCCTGGGCAAGCAGGGGTCCCCATAAATCAATAGTAGTGCTGGGGTTCTCTCATAACCAAGTCTGGATCCAGGGCCGGACTGGGAACCGAAACCAACCCTGGCAAACTGTTCTCCCAGGTGGTTCACGTGGCCATCTGCCGCCCAACACTGGACTGCTGAGAGAATAAGCATTACACCGTTTCTGCGCAAGCCTCCACGTCAAAATCCACACAAAAATGTAAATACTGGGCTCGTCCTAATCCACTAACGGGCTGCGGCTGTTTACGCCGGCTCTCTGTGTACAATAGCTCGATAACTGCCTGCAAATATTGCATTTTGTATCACCAAAGGAGATTAATATTGCATTAACTGCATTTAACTTTTTCTTAAGCACCAGTGATCACAAACGGAGAGGCTTCCTTGGTGCCGGTGCTTGAGCTGAACGTATGCATGTTTTAAAGAAAAGGATAGTTCTTTTTGTTTTGTTTCTGATGTTTTGTTGTAATGCGGTGGCGTGGGCAGAGGTCTTTGAATGGGAGCCTGTCCTCAGTGTCTGTTTCAAGCTTCCCTGCTCTGTCTGGAGATGCCCGAGGAGCTGCCTCCATTAAATACTTATTGTCAACGCTTCAGGGAAGGGGGAAGATGTCTCTTGTAAGTAAATTTCCGTGGATGAGTGCTGTCAACTCTGTTTCGGTTTGATCAATACGTGTGAAAGTTTTTAAAAATTATGTGACCTGTGGAAGCGAGACTGCAGCTCCCGTAATTGTTAGGGCCTGTTACCCCTTTTGTGCACAATGTTTTCTGCACAGTGATCGCCTTTGCAGTGAGGTAGAGACCTGTTAGCCTTGTGCTATCTGTGGGTGACTACTGCATGCAGGGCAGTCCCCTTTTAAAGATAGTTGGGTGGCTCAGTGAGCTGAATTTTGCTGTTAATTATTGGCACAGGCTTATGGCGCTTCAATACTAAGCACTACAGAACCTAAGACCAAACCCGTTGTACTTTAATGCAAACCTACACAGCGGCTGCGCTTGTTTTTCTCTGCTCTCTCTCTCAAAGTACCCCCTACCCCTCCATTCTGCGGCCTCTTTATCCAGTCTCCGGGTCTCTCCATACCACTCTCTCACAAGCCTTTTCCCCGGTCTCTCTTTTCGCCCTGCTCAAGCTTTCCCACACCCTGTGTCTGAAGTCAGCTGGCATACCTTCTTGACGCACGCAGATTCTGGCTGTCTTTTACTGAGGGTGTCTATTTTGTTACAAGTCTGTTTTTATTTTGGAACAAAACCCCCTGGGAGGGGCACAAAAACACAGCGTTAAGCCCACAACCTCTATCCGAGGCCAGCCGCGAAGAATGTGCAACAGAGGTCATTTAGTCCGAGTAATTAACACAGCGCCTTGCCTACAACACCGAGGGGCCGGCCGCGTGGCTTAAGAGAAGCTGTTGAGGTTGTTCAGCGTTGAGAGGGCCCCAAATGCAGTTCAGGGGAGGGTGTCTATTTTAAGTGGAAGTCGATGACATTATCTAAGGCACTGGAGATTACACTGCGCGAGTAAATCACTCATTCACCAAGAGAAGGGCGTGGCCCGCACCGCCCAGCACATGATCGTGGCGCTTCAATACTAAGCCTGTCGACTAACCATAGGCAGCAAATGATGAGCAAGCAACGCCCACAACTAATGTCCTTAAGAGTACCTTACTAAAGCGTGCCCAGAATAAGAGCGTTATGGGTGATAGTCCAATGTTTCTAAGCGATATTCAAATTCCAGTAAATTAACCAAGACTACAACTCCCAGAATGCATGAAGGTAGTTCAGGAACACTCCTCTTTTCTGTCCTACAATTATCTTATGAAAACACCTCTCGTTCTGGAACTCCTTGCTGCAGCTGTATAACACCCTTTCTGTCTGCACAGGACTGTCTGTCAATAAGATCTATGAAGCTTGTCTTACGTGTACCATTGCTCCACAAGGACCCTGTGAGAAGTTGGCCTGATATATGATGCTCACTAGTTCTAGTGATCACCTTGTATCAGTCCAAGCAACCCTTATGGTGTTTGGTTGTAAGTCAACCTGATAGACCAGCTATCCTAGTAGCGTGGACAAAAGCAGTCTTTAGGCTAAACTCTTTATGGCATGTGAAGCCAGCTGTTTTACCACAATATAACCCCTTGAATACCAAATGAAAGGACACCACACAGGTTGTTATGAAAATAAACAATATATTTATTAATAACAACACCTCTGAACTCTTTATGAGGTCAGAGGGCTAAGCACATGACAATCTCTTCTGAAAAATACGTTAAGTTGCACGAAATCACAATGGTGCCCTAGGGGCACGACAAACCATATACTAAGTAAGTGGAATGTGAAAGTCAATAGAAGGAATGGAGCTGTCCAGAGGCTGTAGGATCGGTGGGACCACACTACACTAACTTGAGGTAAGTAATAGGAGGCCCACGGAACGCGTGTGCAGAGTGTGAACTCACACGCGAGATGCGTAACAACGGCTATGGACAGTACAGTTTAAGAAAAAGGTGAGTACGGACAATCCTGACTAGATAGGACAACAACGACTGTGGAACTGGACACTAGGACAGTTAGACTACCCTTGAGCACCGAAATGCTCTTGTTACCTCACCCACGGGCCGCGGGTGCATAGGGTTCAAAGTGCGTCGGGTTCTCGCGTTGAAGTCAATGGAGCCTGAAAGAAAAGATGCTGCAGGCGACCAGGAGGAAGATGTCCGGTGCAATCCAAGGGTGGATTGTTGAAGAAGGAGACCTGAAAGCAGAGGGGACAATGTTCACAGTCACTAGCCAGTGACTGGAGTGGAACCAGGAAGGAACCAGATGTCGTCGTCGTGTTCAGGTGAAGAGTGGACGCTTGACTCTGCAGCCACGTGGACCAGGAGGTGTCTTCGACGACCAGAATGGAGGCACGAGCTGTCCCACGCAGGCTCTCGCTGTCGGCGGTGTTGGATCCGGAATCGGCGTCAACAGGCCATGGCAAAGGCAACCCACGCGGTGAGGAGGAAAAGCGTCTGGTGCGGACTAGGAGAGCTCGGGATGCCCCTCTTTTGGAAGGGAGCAAGGGCCAGTCTGGAGCAACCAGACCAGCAGAAAGAATTCAAAGGTTCGTCGTCTAGGAGGCCACTAGCCAGCCGGCAAGTGACCAGACAACGCGTCGAGCAGCAACCAAGCAGAAGGGCCCCACGCAGATCTCGTGGAGGCTGGAGGGCTGGTCTTCTCGGTGCAGGGGCTGCTCGGGGTTGGGGCTTCTCAGTCCCCAAAGCACTTGGTCGAGTTTACCTCGGAGGTCGTGCTGGAAGCGAAGTGCAGTTTCTTCCAAGATGGCCGGTCCCACGTGTCTCGTCGCACCCGCGGGTCTCAGCTTTGCTGCAGATGTGAGTTGAGGTCAGAGAGGTCTGGGAATCCGGGTCTCGTCGGGCTCTGAAGTCTGGATCCTCAAGGGAAGACGACAAAGGGAAGCCGCTGGACGCTTGGTGGTGCCTGCTTGTGCAGGGTGGACACTCCTTGTCCACAAGGGAGATTCTTCAGTCTTCTGTGGAGCAGAACGTCGAAGGGCCAGAGTTTCTTCTTGTAGAATAGTTCAGGATAATCTAATTTGGAATGGGACCAACTCCTACCTTTATTCTCCTAAAGGGGGCTGCACTACGACTAGGTCCCTCCCCTGGGTGGGACCCGGAAGGGGGGTGGTTACACCCCCTATCCTTTGTCCAGTTTCCCGCCAGAGCTGGGGCTGGAGTGCCCCAGCAACTGGTTGGAACCGGTGTATGCACAGGGCACCTTGTGTGCCCCAGGCATGTCTCATTCCTTTAAGCCTGGGCCTACCCAATACACAAAATCCTGTCTGGGGTGGTGCTAGCACCTCCCAAGGCAGGAAACCCTTTGTCTAAGCCTCCCTCGCTGGAAGGACTCCCAGCAGCAGGAGGTCAGACTTGTGTCTGTGGTGGCAGCATCCATTTTGTGATGCCAAGGCTCGAGTTAACTTTAACCGATGTTAACAGTTACATACATGTCGTGTCCCTATAGAAGGGTGGAATGCTACCCCCGTCGCCAGAATTGGCGAGGGGGTAGTATTCCAATTCGTATGACACCTTACTCGACATGTTTTGATAATGTTATACCAGAGTTAGCATTTAACCGCGAGGATTATAATGCACTTAAGAGTATATGGTATAGCGTTATCATGGAGCAGCTATTAGGACTTGGTTCCGCAAGCTGCAAACGGGCTCAGCTCATGCCAGAGCACCATCTCACATAATTCCAAGCACTCTGCCTTCAGGGTTGATAAGGCCTTCTCTAGGAGTGACTGATAGGAATATATGTGTCCATTTTAGGGTTAGATATAGGGAACTATATCTAAAGCAAAGGGTGATTACACCACCTTGCCCCAGCTGTCGTGCAGCCAGTTGTGTCTGTTTAGATGGCCAGCCAGGGGTGGCATAATACATGCTTCAGCCCCTGGTAGGCCCTGGGTACACCTATGCCCTGGATACCTAAGGTATACTGTACAGGGACTGATAAGGTGACTCGGTATCCAATTGGATATGTACCTAGGGTACATGGAGTCCATTTTACAGGGAGAGCAGGAAGCCTGGGGTCCTGAATAGCAGGATCCCAGGCCAACTAAGTCAGAAACCAGCAAAACACTAGGCAAAAAAATTGGGGGTAACCATAGTCAGATATCCACCTTCCTACAGACCCAGCTTCCAGTGCCTGATGCTTTACATGCGTTTTGCCTCAAGTGCAACCATCCTCCACATGTGCCAATAGCTATGGCTAAACCCTTATAAGGTCCCAAAGGCGAGACCTATTGGCTATGCCAATGCTTGTTATTCTAGTGACTACTAAGTGTCACTGTAAAGAAGCATACTGTTTTTTAGGACTCGCCTACGCAGCGCGCAAGCGCTGCTTTTGAGTGACCTTTCGGAATTGCTCCAGGCTTTTCTTGAAACTCGTGCATCTATGGCGTTTACCTTGCGGGAGCGAGCAGCGGCGCCATCTGTTAGCAATTATAGCGCCTGCCCCTGCTCTCTCCCGTAAGGTAAACGCTCTACATGCACAACTTTAACTTTCGCAGCGCTTCTCTTTCACCGCTTGTTTTTTAAAGCAGCCTGGCGCCCCGGACGTCATCATTAACAACATTCTCAACCGCACATTCTGCAACCTTTAACTGGTACGTTCCTACAAGAAAGCAGCTGTTTACACAAAACATTGCCCAAACCTTTAACAATGGATGCGAATTGACATGCCCATGAACCCTTTCTATTTCCCAATTGGCTAAAACACTGTAGAATCCGTTTAATTTCAAATATGTTTTCATTCCCACTGTTAGCTTTGATTTTCCTTTTGGAGACTGCTGCTCCCTCTCTCCTGAGCTGATGCCGCCCGCAGCGGTTCAGTGCACATTGTCTAATTACAGCTCTGCTGCCACCAATTAGGCACTCGCACCTTGCAGCTGTAACGCCACAGAAATGGCCACAGAGAGACACATTCTGGACTGTGGTCCTTGAGCAGTCGTCCAAAATCAGGCATGATGGATTATTTTCTCCAGAGGTAACACTTAAATGTTCATTCACTACATCGTACCACAGGAGACTTCACGTGTGAAACATGCTTCATGAGGCAGAAGTGAATTCTGGAATTTTATTTTAGTGACAATGCAGGGATGGCTACTTAGATATTGAGTAGTTATTCCTTTCACCGGCTGCCTCCTTTAAAAAGTTGTGCTTTCATAGACAGGCGCCAACATTTTGCTACAGGTTCGTCTCCCTTGCTCCCTGAGTGCTTTCTGTGTCTGCTCACCTTAAAACTATATTCTTTCGGCCCATTGAGGTGTTCGGCTGTTCTCCTCTGGGGCAATCAGATTGAAAGCGATCAATATTTACTCAGTCTGAAAGGGCTGTTAAAAAGGCAGCTAACAAACTGCTCGGCAGCGCCTGTCTAATCTCGGGTTCAAGCAGAGTTCACACCAAGTGATGCTGGTGACGCTCGCGGCCAGTTCCCAGGCTGAGAGCTGCTATCCCAAGGCCGAGGCGCACGCGTTTCTTACACTCTGGAGCATGCTTCTGTAAACACGCGGCCCGGAGATTTCTGCACCAAGGGAAATATGTGCTCATTGTACTCTTTCTGTTGTGGGACCTCTCTTCTGCCTTTCTCTTCTAGTGAAATTCACAAAAGATATGTTTTTTTCGTTCTAGTAATTGTGCGTTGTAAAGGAAGTGAAAATAAGCAGAAACATTTTGTACCTTTTTTTTTTTTATTGATTTAACTACTTTAGTAACTTACTTACAGATCAGTATGTTTTCTCAACACTGCTCAATGCATCAAGGACCGGGGTTAGCATGTAATCTCATCAACTGGTTAAAGTCACGTTTTATTTTGATTTGATAACACCATATGTAGCAATACCTATCTCTCTTTCAGGATGACGTGCAATTATGTTGTTTTCCGGGCGTGATATTATATGGCACAAATAAATGTGTAAAAAAAAAATTGCAAATCAGCAATATTGATATATTATTGATTGCGTCGGCCCTGCTCAGCACATAAATATTGCTGACGCTCGCAGTACATTCCTTAGTTACTAAACTCAACATTGCAGCGTTTGTAAAAAGAAGTGCTGCTCCCTGAAGCTACATTTTATATAATACATACAAACTTATTTTGAGCCTCAGAGTTTATTATTCGAACCTGCGTTATTACACACAATTTCAAACTGACCATCAAAAAGTAACTGATTTTGTTGCTAATTCCTGCAATTCTTCCCGGGTCAAAGTTTGTGCAAATTCCGGCATACATGAATGCAGATTTATTAGCGCTTCTTTAATTGCGCGTCATGTTGGCAGGTAACACCGGAAGCGGCCGCGCATAGATTTTCTCCCAAACGGATACATATCCATGTACTCCATGCTGTCCCGAGATGCAAAACCCAAATATTTTTTTGTCAAATAAAAGAAGCTGAAAATAAGAACTGCTTTTTTCTTTTCACACAGTAGCAGAAAAAAACGCGTGTACGAGTCTGTTAATCAGATGTGCACAATTGCTGAAATATTCTTTTTTCTTCACATATCATGTGTGCATTACTCCATCGGTTTCCATTTGATATGTACATACAATTAAAATTAGCAGTTTATAGCATGGTTAATGTTATATTGATTGTTTTACACATCAGTGCTGGGTACGAAGTTGTCTTTTGCAAATTATAAATGCTAGTTCTCGTAAACTATGGTAAAATACAGGATAATTATTTCTGTCTTAGCAGTTTGTGTCACTACCCAATAATACTGAAGACACATCAAATTCACTACAAAGCGAGTATTTTTAAATGTTACCAATCAATCAAGACATTTGTAGAGGGGTGCTACTCACCCGTGAGGGTCTCAAGGCGCTTGGGGAGGGGGGGGCGCTACTGCTCGAATAGCCAGGTCTTGAGTAGCCTCCTGCTGAAGGTTAGTAGGTCTTTGGTCTGCTGTAGGAGAAGGATCTGCCGCCAGCGGTCGCTCTTCGGATGTGGGGGACGATGGCGAAGGCAGGTCGGCGGAGCAGCGCTGGCAGTTAGGGTGTAGAAGGCGAGAAGTCTGAGGTATGTTGGTCCGGTGTTGTGGAGTGCTTTGTGTGCATGGGTGAGGAGCTTTAAGGTGATCCTCTTGTTGACGGGAAGCCAGTGCAGGTCTCTCGTGGGGTGTGATGTGGCTGTGGCGACGGATGTCTAGGATCAGGCGTACGGAGGCGTTCTGTATGCGTTGCAGTCGTTTCAGCAGTTTGGCCAGGGCTTTCGCGAAGAGGGCGTTTCCTTAGTCCTGATGAGTGCCTGGGTGACCGTTCTTCTTGTGTCGGTGGGAATCCACCTGTTGATCTTTCGGAGCATGCGGAGGGTGTTGAAACAGGAGGATGAGATGGCGTTGACTTGCTTGGTCATGGAGAGTGTTGAGTCGAGGATGAATCCCAGGTTGGTCGGTGGGTGTCGGTGCTGCTCCCTTGGCAGTTGTTCACCAGGAGTCATGCCAGACTAAGGGGCTGGGGCCGAGGATGAGGACCTCCGTCTCGTCCGAGTTCAGCTTCAGACGGCTGTTCCTCATCCATTCGGCGACGGCTTTCATTCCGTCGTGGAGGTTGTTTTTGGCGGTGCAAGGGTCTTTGGTGAGGGCGAGATCAGCTGTGTGTCGTCGGCGTAGGAGGTGAATTTGAAGTCGTGTAGTCTGGTGACACTGGCAAGTGTGCCATGTAGATGTTGAACTATGTCGGGCTGAGGGATGATCCTTTGGGTACGCCGCAGATGATCTTGGAAGCTTCGGATCGGAAGGGGGAGGCGGACGCTCTGTCGGAGAGGAAGGAGGTGGTCCAGTGCTTTGCCTCGGACTCCTGCGTCGTGGAGGGGAGTGCATAGGGTGCAGTGGCAGACCATATCGAAAGCGGCTGAGAAGTCCAGGAGGATGAGGGCTGCGGTCTCACCGTTGTCCAGCAGGGCCCTGATGTCATCGGTGGCGGCGATGCGGGCCGTTTCGGTGCTGTAGTTGCTGCGGAACCCGGACTGGGATGGGTCCAGGATGTTGATGATCTCGAGGTAGCGGGTCAGCTGTTTGACGGTTTCCTCGGGAACGGGAGTAGGGAGATGGGCCGGAAGTTCTTGAGGTCCCTTGGGTCTGCCTTGGGTTTCTTGGCAAAGGCGTTGATCTCGGCATGCTTCCAGCTCTCCGGGAAAGTCACGGTCTCGAAGGAGATGTTGATGGCTTTGCGGAGGTGGGGTGCGATGGTGGCACTGGCTTTGTTGAAGATGTGCTGAGGGCACGGGTCTGACGGGTAGCCGGAGTGGATGGTGCTCATGATTTTGATGGTGTCTTTGAAGTTAGTCCATGTGAGCAGGGGGTCGCTGTGGGTGGTGGCCATGGGATCTGGGGTGTCGTTGGCTGCCGTGGTGGTCTGGTTGTTGAAGCTGTCGTGGATGTCTGCAGATCTCTTTATGTTGCAAGGTGGTTGCACAGGTATTGCGATGGTGTGATATCGTTGGTGTTGACGCTGGGGTTGGAGAGTTCCTTCACAATGTTGAAGAGCTCTTTGCAGTTGTGTGCATTGTTTTCAAGGCGGTCCTTGAAGGAGATCTTTTTCGGCGGATCTGATGATGAAGTAATGGTGTTGGCGCATGGCGTTCTTGTGGGCTGTTTGGTTCTCCAGTGTCTGTTCGTGGCGCCATTTCTTCTCCAGTTTTCGCTAGTTTTGTTTGGAAGTCTGGAGGTCCGCGGTGAACCAGCTGGCATTCTTGTTGGTGCGTCTGTTGGAGGGATTTTTGATTGGGGCGAGGGTGTTGGCGCTGTTGTCGATCCAGCGTCTGAGGTTGCTGGTGGGTCTGTGGGTGGGCTTCGGGCGAGGGCGGTGTTTAGCTGGTCTTCGGTGATTTTGCTCCAGCTGCAGCGGGGGATCTGTTGGGTGTGGTGGTGCATGGTGGGTTTCCGGAAGGTGAAGTGGATGCAGAGATGGTCGGTCCTGTGCAGTTGGAGGTGTGGCTGAAGGAGACGTGGGAGTTTGCGGAGAAGATGGGATCGAGCGTGTGGCCGGCGGAGTGGGTGGGCGTTGTCAGGAGCTGTCTGAGGTTGTTGATCAGGGTGTTAGAGTTGGTGTCGTTGTTGTTGTCGAGGTGGAAGTTAAGGTCTCCGAGGAGAATGTAGTCCGTAGAGGCAAGGGCGTGCTCACTGATTAAGTCAGCAATGGAGTCGCTGAACTGTGGCCAGTATCCATGGGGTCTGTAGATCAGAGTTCCTCTGAGGGTGGTGTTTGGATCAGTGTAGATCTGGAAGTGCAGGTGTTCGGCGGTGTTGAGGATGTCGTCCGTGTTCGTCGAGTCCTTGAGGGGTGGACTTGTGGATGATGGCGATTCCGCCTCCTACTGGTGCGGTCTCTGCGGGTGATCTTGTAAGGCGATGTCGGGTGCCAAGGAGTCGTCCATCCAGGTCTCTGTCAGGAAGGCGACGTCCGGGAAGGACGTGTCTAGCAGGTCCCAGAGTTCGACTGCGTGTTTGTGTGCGGAGCGATGTTCACGAGTATGCATCTGAGGTGGTTGCCTGTCCTGTTGGGCGGGTTGGCGGCTCGAGTGCTGGTGAAGCTGCAGTTCCGGCAGGAGAAGGGTCCTTGGGTGTGCTTTGGGGCCTCCAGGCAGCAGGTGTGTGCTCCTCCGGTGTTGAGTGTGTGTGGAGGGTGTTGGCATTGTAGCAGAGACGGGCGTCGTGTCGTTTGTGGGGGCCGGGGTTTCTGGCACTGGGCGCGGTCCAGGCGCGGACGGGCTTGCCTTAGGCACATCCGCGCAGCGGCTGCCAAAAGAAAGGGAGGGGGGGGAGGGAGGAGCAGCTGGGAGGAGGGAGTGGACGAATGGGCGAGCAGTGGGGGGGGCCGCAGGGGACGCATCGGATGCATCGGACGCATCGGCGGGAAGAGCGGGGGCAGGAACGGTGAGGGAACAGAAGGCAAAAGGGGCACAGAATACAAGGGGAAGAGGATGAGAAAAGAACAATTTAACAGCGCAGAGGCTATGCCGTACAACCAGGGGGGCAGGGCCGCAGGGGCAAGCAGGAGCAGTGAGAGGGAACAGAAGGCAAAAGGGCAAGGGGCACAGAACACAAAGGGGAAAAGGATGAAAAAAGGAACGGAACAATTAAGAATTACACAGTAAAAAATAATACAGTAAACAATAAAGATAGTGTCAGCAAACCTACGGCCAATCACTGTTGAATTACCAATCACTGTTAAGTCGGAATTACCAAGACTAAATTCATTTGGAAGCCTTACCTTCAACATTATATAAACACATGCTCAAAGTTAATGCACACACACTTTCTATGTTTATTATCAAAATAAACAATGGACTTCACTCCAGCGGCCATCTTTTAGTGGACACTCTTCTTTCCTGAAGCATGTTAAATAAAGTAATACCTTATATAGATTCAATCATCTAGTTTCCTGCGCAAATGTGATCTCAGAAACATTCATTTACATTTATTTTGCGCTTGTCAAATTAATCTCAATATTAAATTGCAAATTCACATAATTCATTTCACGAGGCAATATGTATTCTATTTATCCTCATTATATACAGTGGTAGCTGCTTGGTTACAATTACGCCCTGAATGGGCTGAAAACAATGGACAGCAGATGTAAGTGCTGAGAGAACATATTCCAAAATGGAATGATCCATATAACAAGAAATATTTAATTACAAACCTCTTCAAAGAATTCTTAAAACCCATGTGTAATAACTTGTACAGGACATATTCAAGGGTCTGAAAGGCTCTTACTCTAGTATCCTACAGTTTCTAGTGATTAGCCAACATAAACCCACATTTCTTCCTCGTTGTTAACTCCCTTTGGTACCTTAGTTTGTAGTTTAATGTATGTCGATTCTAGTGTACGTCAAGTCAAAGATAGCTTTATTCGATTTCATTAAAAAAATCATATAAGCACAATATAAAAACATGCAAATCTAAAAGTTCAGTTATAATTAAATACAAAGTAGATTACATATAAAAAGTACACTCATAATCAGGAAGGGGAAAGGATCACTTGTCCTGCTTAAACCTTGGTTTTGCAGGTCGAGGGGGTGGTATCTCCCAAAATATGACCCTCATACACGTGTATGTTGGAAACTTTCTTTGAGCGGTATATACTGTGTCCCCGCTTGAATACACGTGCGTGCGTAATCATTGGATCATTTTTTGTGTGTGCACCCTCCACCAGGAGGTTTTGCCTTAGGTTTAAGGCAGTAGTGATCGTGGAATAGTAGGGGATTTGTGGTGGTTTCGTTTCTTTACAAAAGTCCGGACAGCCAGAAGAAGGAAAGTTTAATAAATCTGGATTCGGACTGTAAATAAAATAATATTAGGTGCACCTTCAAATTAATGAGGAATTCAAGTGCACATTTTGTAAGGTTTTAAAAGGAGGTCAACATGTTTCAGCCTTGGGTAGTCAGTAGATCTATAGGCTGACGAAAGCCTATAGATCTACTACACACCACAAATCCCCCACTATTCCACGATCACTACTGCCTTAAACCTAAGGCAAAACCTCCTGGTGGAGGGTGCACACACAAAAAATGATCCAATGATTACGCACGCACGTGTATTCAAGCGGGGACACAGTATATACCGCTCAAAGAAAGTTTCCAACATACACGTGTATGAGGGTCATATTTTGGGAGATACCACCCCCTCGACCTGCAAAACCAAGGTTTAAGCAGGACAAGTGATCCTTTCCCCTTCCTGATTATGAGTATATACAACGGAGACTGAAAGGATTCTCACTCTGCCTCCCCCACCCTTATGATTATACATATAAAAAGTACAGGCAGATGTTATGGAAATGTGCAAATGGAAGAAGTACAAACTAGGGCTTTCTCTATAGTGCATATAAGTACATCGATCCAGATTCATTTGCCTCAGTACATTACAATTCAATTACGCACAAAGTGCTGTTAACAGTGCCAAAATTCATTCAGCCCATAGAAGATCTACATCTAATAATGAATTTTAAGAACTTGGATACAGCACTTATGGTCATTTCATCCTGAAGCAAAAGGATCTTAAAAAGGGCCCGTCTACACTGTCTTAAGCCCCAAAGCTTTAACAGGGGAATTAAATTCTTAAGCCCCAAAGCTTTAACAGGGGAATTAAATATCTTTTTCTTCCCCACCCAAAAAATTTACAAAAAAGATTGCAATGAATTGTAGACTGCACAGAATGGTTATCGCATGGTTATCGCATGGGCAGTTAATTAGGTTTTGGACCAGTCATTTATGGCTGGAAAGGTGACCATCCTAAAATAGATACCCATTCTCAACCGTGCCAGAAGCATTCTATCATAGCTGGCCAACTCGGGGGGCAGATAAAGCTGCAAGCCAGAATCCTGCAATAGTGAATGGTGATGCAAAACAGAGGTCTTCTTCCCCTCAATGGACCAACGTTGGTCAGCCAAAAAGACAGAGCATCGTTCTTTTAGTGTTTTTCTGGATATGGAAGATAGAGATACGGGCGTATTGTAAAATTCCG
Source organism: Lissotriton helveticus (assembly GCF_964261635.1). Taxonomy (NCBI): domain Eukaryota; kingdom Metazoa; phylum Chordata; class Amphibia; order Caudata; family Salamandridae; genus Lissotriton; species Lissotriton helveticus. The sequence continues at coordinate 408,320,594 of NC_136071.1, forward strand.
GATGCTCTATGTTTATTAGAAATTCCTTGACCAAAGAGAGCCACTGTATATTTTTAGACCCCTCATGTCGCATGCAGTCTGTAATAATCGCCCTATTAAGATCAGTTTCAGTAGAGGTCCAGATCTTATGCCAAAGCAACACAGGGCTAATCCTGATTATATCAGAAATGTAAGCCATGGCAAGTTCCATGTGGCAAGCATAAGTTGATGTAGATCTGGGGACAGCTAGCAGGTATCTAAGGAAGCTGTTTTTCTTCAACTGGATTTCCTGGCAGTCTGAGATGCCCCAGATGCCAGCCCCGTAAGTAGCAATCGACACGTATTTAGCTTTATAAATATCAAGCAGAATGCGTGCAGGCCTACCTCCCAGCTTGTTAGCGAACTGTATAAGTGCCCCAATAGCACATGAGAATGCTAAACACCTAGTAGTTTTTGCTGTAGTCCATGTACCTTTTTTATTAAAAACAACCCCCAAGTAAGAAAAAGTACTAGTTTTTTCTATCTTTGACTGTTCTAAAAAAAAAGTGTTACAAGCGACCTTATTTTTTGATGTGCAGCACATACTGAAGGTTTTCCCAGTATTAATTTTCAGGCCCCTAGATCCCATATATGCTGAAAAACTAGCTAACGCCTTCTGGAGGCCTAATTGGGTTCTTGCCATAATGACCGCATCATCTGCGTAGAGTAGAATAGGGACTGCGGCATCATCAATTTGAGGGTAATCCACAGCCAATTTTGTTAAATGGTCTGCTACACTATTGATATAAAGATTAAAAAGAAAGGGTGCAAGGATACATCCCTGGCGTACACCCTTCATTATTAAAAATTTTCCAGTACATTCACCTTTCTTGCCGTGACGCACCTTTGCCCCTGCCCCTCTATATAATTCCTTAAGAAAATTTCGAATGTTTACATCAACGCCCAGACTTGCATAAGTGTCCCACAAGACATCGTGACTCAGACAGTCAAACGCTGAATTGAGATCAACGAAGGTCATGAATAAGTTTCCCTTTTTGGCCGTCTTATATTTTCCTATCAGCATTGCCAGATTAAGTCCTTGTTTGATAGTACCCAGACCAGACTTGAACCCATATTGAAATTTAGATAAAATACCTTCATCCTTGGCCCATACCTGTAGTCTGTTTAAAATGGCTCGACCTGCTATTTTCATTAGGGAGTCAAGCAAAGAGATAGGGCGATAACATTTTGGATCGTTTCGATCGCCCTTTTTAAATATTGGCACTACTATCGCATCCTGCCAAGTGGAAGGGAATCCACTTTTGTTATAACTATTTAACACATTTGTCAGGAGCGGTGCCCATAGAGTGATATTGGCCTTATAGATATCAATAGGAATACCATCTGGACCTGGGGCTTTACAGTTAGAACTTTCTGTGATAGCCAGTTCCACCTCTGATAAAGAAAAAACTATATCCAGTGGGAAAGAAACATGGGAGACAGACTCTAAGGTTACAAGCTGAACAGTACTAATGCTGCCCAAATTGACAGTCATCTTTCTTGTAAAGCTCAGCGAAATAATTAACCAGGACAGTCTCCTCGATGGCAATCTCCATGACATCACATTTCCTTTCTACAAAAAAGGGAGCATTTACTGCTCGCCAGAAGGCAGTATTATCCCTTAAAGAGCACGCCTTAAGCAAGGCTCCCCAAGCGGCCTCTTTCAGTTAATTTTTTCGTTTCCGCAAGGCAAATTTATAAGTTGCTCTTGCAGACTTTATATCTAGGGGGTTTCTGGGCACAATCTTCAGGGTTTTCTTTAAATGAGAGTGTGCCTTGCTGCAGTCGGAGTTAAACCAGCCCTCGACCCTAAGGTTATCCCCCCCCCGTGTAGTCCCTGTTAGTTTACTGCTGATCTGTAGGGTAACTTTTTGGAATGCTGCAGTAACCTCGTGTGGATTTATGTTTTCCCCCATGACAGATCATGAAGTCAGAGAAATGGTCTGCTACCAGCCTTTGAAGAAACCCTATAGGATCAACCGTACTCCACTTTATTGAATAGCCATTAGTTCTATTCAAAAAAAGCCCATGGCTATACAGGTTTTCTACTACATTAGGTGCTTGACCACAGCTCGCCCCCCAACTAAAAGTTGAACTAATAGGAAAATGATCACTAAGAGCAATGTCCTCTGTTTTAAACGATAGGACATTGCAAGGATAACTTGTAGTGACCAGGGTATAGTCAATCACCGACTTTGTTCCCCTCCCATTGAAAGTTGGTTAAAACTTGGCCTAGGGGATAAAAAGCTTGTTAACAAAGCCTAAGTCTTGCTCGAATAATAAATTATTCAGTAGATTCCCCAACGTAGAATGCTCAAAATGAGAGCAGGGGTCTCCCATAAGATTGACCATACCACATATGTCTAGGTTACCGTGGGGACAGAGATGACAATTAAAGTCTCCTGTCACTACAGCACACCTTCCCTCTTGCTCTGAACCAATTTCCCCATATAGAACTTCTTTTAGTTCATCTAAAACCCTTTTTCGATCATCCCCGGGAATGTTGTTGTAGAAGTTAATCAATGTGATAAGCTGGTTATCTCCCGCCTTAAGTGTAAGTGCCTGATAATACTGGTTATTTCCCTTACTAGTTAACCATTTAGCTGACAGGTTGGCAGTATTAGATATAAAAGTACATGGCCCACCTGAACACCTACCCCTACTAGACTGCTGCGCTGGGGAAAAGAAGGTACGATACCTATTTAGATGAATCTCAGACTGTTCCCAGCATTCCTGAAGGCAAATGACGTCAAATTTATCTATGAATGCTAGGAAATTAGGGTCCTTTACTTTACTAGATAGGCCTGCTATATTCCAGGATGTCAGCCTACCCTATGCTCAGCTAGTGGAAGATCTACTGCTACTGATGAATTTACATCCATCAGGGCTATAGTTTCTATACCATCTCCTGTTGTGTCTCCAACACCCCCCACTAGTGCATCTGGGTAATTGAGACTGGTCAAAATATTCCCGTCAATATCTCTAGTGAAGTTGGTCGCTAGATCAACAGTGCTATCTGGCTCTGTTGCTATTGGGCCAGGGGTGGTAGAGGCTACAGATTTATCTTTATCCATTTGAGCAATTGGAACATTTGGGCAGGCGTGAGTAGACCCACTAACTCTTCTGTTAGGCTTAGTAGTACATACTATTTTTCTTTTTGAAAGACTAATAGTTGGTGACCGTCAGTCAACTATATCCAGGCAGCTAAACCGGTTTGTAGTCGGAAAACCACCCCAATTATCTCCATAAACTAAGTCCCTGATGGGCTACCCCCCCCCCCCCTGATCTCCCCCCCCCCCCCCCCCCACGCTGCCCTGCTCTATACCAGTTCCCATCATAGTTTCCGTCTCGGGTAGGGCGGCTCCTCTGGGGGGTTGGGGGGGGGTAGAAGAAAGAGTCGTTTAGTTTCAATTCCCTCATGCCTATCTTGCGTATTCCATGAGCATATGTGGTCTGCCGCGTGAGGATCCTCGAAGTTAATCAGGACACAATCGCCCTGAACGTTTTTCCTTTCGTGTCCCACCCACGGCACCCTTCGCACCATCAGGATCTTACTTAACCAGTGAGGGGGTAAAGGCCGATTTAAATTAAGCCAGTGTTGGACCTTATTTTTTACAGACCAGCTACCTTCCTCTGCGGCATTAGCCAATTCCGGGACCCCAGTCATGACCATCACTTGGGGCTTGCCTCATGGGGCAGATTCACAACTCGTCTCCTATCTAATGCACCCTTGTTCCTAATCTCTTTGGGTTGCAAGGTATGCGCCCTAGGTGGGATAATCCCCTCTAGCAAGGGGGTGGCACAAACTTTGGATTTATCTACAACTATCGTCTCTGGGGCAGGTGTAGTCTTTGGTTTAGTGCGAACCACTGAGGCTGGCACATTTTTTAACTACTGGGCCTGCAGGTTTAGTATTACTTGGTTTATTACCCCCTGCTTTTGGTGCCGCCTGGGGTTTTGTATTTTTAGACAGAGCACACAAATCGGCTATCTGTTTTTCAATGTGAGATAGTCTAGTCTCAATCGGGGAGAAGTAAGTTTTAAAAAGCTCCCCTATTTTTAATAGGAGTATACTATCAGCCTCATCACCATTAACACTTTTCTCAGCCAGACTCGTTGGAGCCTCTGCGTTTACAGAACTAATGCCCTCCTTTGGGGCAACAGTGCTTAATTGGTCATGTTTCGCCTGTAAGGTTTGGACAGAATCCCCCCTATTCTTTTTAAGTGGGTCACCCCTGCCCCTAGATTTGTTTAACTTCGGTATTTTAGGGATTTTTAGGGATGGCCCCCTCCCTTTTTCGCCTCAACTGACTAGGGCTTATGTCGTCTTGAGTGGTGTTAACAACTAAGTTCGGGGTTTTTTCTAGTTCCAAACTAATTTGGGAATCCGATAATAAGTGAGATGCTGACAGATCCACCGTATTGGGCAGGCTGTATCGTTCAGCGTGAGTGTCTATTTGACCCACATCCCTAGACTGTTGGGTGGTTTTAGCTGAGGCAAAATGGCCCAAAGACTATCTTTTTGCCAAAGCTAGATCTTGGGACACTCTGCGCTCCATTAGGGTGATCCCTTGATCTATAAAAGTATTTGCCCTTATTATGAAATTGTCAAGAATGCCCGTTAGAGAAGCTCCCCCTGCAGCCGTTTTACTTCTACTCCCACGTGTACTCATAATGTGAATAAACAAAAAGCCCACTATCACTAATGCAGAGTGTAAATTGCAATAAAGTTAGAAATACACATACGTGCAGTTCACTCGAGCTGGGGTGTTAGAGGGGGGGGCCCAGCCCAGCCTCACACGGTCTCTAAACTGGCTTAAAACGGGCCCGCCCTTGGCCCGGGCGCGTCCCGGGAAAGTGACGTCAATTTCAACCTTCCTGGCGTGGGGGCGTGACCACCGGGGGAAGAGGCACCAGCTGTGGGGAAGTGTAGCCTTCTGGTCCTCGCAGTCCCCCGGTGATGTGTAGAACAGGCAGTAATCACCCACACGTCACCCGTGGAGGGGTGACCAAAGATCCTTGGCAAAATTCACAGTTCAGGGCATGGGTCCTACAAGGGTTGTAAATCACCTCCAGTCAAGTTCGGGACAAGCAGCGCTAGTAGAACGCTGTGAGCGGCCCCCGCGGAGCGGGGGCCGCGAAAAGTTAATAAAGGCACCTGGCGGGGGCATGACCACCGGGGAAGAGGCACCAGCTGTGGGGAAGTGTAGCCTGCTGGTCTTCGCAGTCCCCCGGTGATGTGTAGAACAGGCAGCAATCACCCACACGTCACCCGTGGAGGGGTGACCAAAGATCCTTGGCAAAATTCACAGTTCAGGGCATGGGTCCTACAAGGGTTGTAAATCACCTCCAGTCAAGTTCGGGACAAGCAGCGCTAGTAGAACGCTGTGAGCGGCACCCCTAGTGTACGTATTTTTCTTGCATTATCTCCTCCTCTCTCAGATTTCACGATTTGATCTAAACAAAAGAAAGTGAGAAGGCTACAATTACTGTTATGTTCTTTCTCGAAGTGGCGGGCGACAGGGTAGTTGTGATCTTTGTTATTTATAGCCCTGAGATGTTCAAGGATTCTTTTTTTGGTGGGATTTATTGTACTCCCCACGTACTGTTTGCCACATGGGCACACTAGGCAGTAGACAGTAAAATCTGAATTACAATTCAGGAGTTTAGTGATCGGCATTTTGGCCGTTTTACCTGGTACCTTATAATCCTTTACTTTGTGGCTAAACCTGCAAGCTTTACACTTCATACAGGGAAAAAACCCTGCCACTGGTAAAGATTTCTTCTTTCTGGGTTGATAGTGGCTATTAACCAAACGATCTCGTAGAGAATTGCCTCTCCTGTATGTCACCAAGGGATATTCTGGTAGTACCTCACCTACTACACTGTCAGATTTAATTATCTTCCAGCTCTTTCTCAAGATATTATAGACTTCTGAAGATTTTTCATTAAAGTTAGTAGTCACCCTCACATTTTTGTCATCAGTCTTAGTTTTATCTCTCAAGAGTTGACCCCTCTCTGTTTCCTCACATCTCCGTTCCGCTTTCTCAATAGTGCCTATGCCATACCCTCTTTGCCGGAATCTAACCTTTGCCTGAGCTATGGCTTTATCACATTCTACTGCAGTGGAAGAATTACGTTTCATTCTTAAAAATTCACCTACTGGGATGTTATTCACTACCCTTCTTGGGTGACAGCTTCCAGCGTGTAAAATAGTATTTGCAGCTGCAGACCTTCCACCAGAGGGGGAAGGTCCTTCTCCTACCTGGCCGCCAAGACTTGGAACTCCCTCCCGACCCACCTCCGCCTGACCCAGGACCACCTCGCCTTCAGGAAGCAGCTCAAGACCTGGCTGTTCGAGCAGTAGCGGACCCCCCCCCCCCTACCCTAGCGTCTTGAGACCCTCCGGGTGAGTAGTGCGCTATATAAATGCTTTGATTGATTGTTGCCTTCCTGTGTAATGTAGTTTTCAATGTGTTGTTTTCAATATACACTTTCAAGTCTAAGTAGATGACTTATTTCTCGCTAATGCAGCTGGTAAATTGAGCTCTTTGTTATATAGGGCTTTGATATACTCTTCAGCCTCGCTCCTCTGACCACGCCACAAGATGAAAAGATCATCACTGTATCGCGTCCAAAGAGCGATGTTTTCCATCCATTGCTCATTGGTACCCGCCCAGACCACGTGCTTCTCCCACCAGTCAACGAAAAGGTTTGCATAACTTGGGGCGAAGCACGTGCCCATCGCGGTACCCTGTTTCTGTAGGTACAGCTGCCCTGCGAATATAAAGATGTTATTATAAAGACAAAATTTGGTAAGTTCCATCAGCATTTGATTGTTTGCGAAATTTCAAAGGTATTTTATCTAGAAAGAATTTCATCGCAGATGAGCCTTTTTCATGGTCAATTGATGTATATAAGCTTGTAATGTCTAAAGTTATTAAGAGCACGTCTGATTCCCAGCTTGTTCCTTCAATTATACGTAAAATCTTTGGTATCCCGTAAATAGGAGTTCAAATCCTTTACCATGGGTGAGATGAAGTGATCTATATAGATGGAGGTATTTTCCAATAGACTGTTTTTTGACGAAACAATAGTTCTGCCAGGAGGCCATACTTTGCTCTTATGTAATTTTGGCAAGTGATAGAAAGTGGCTATCTCTGGATGTTCACATTTTATGAAGCACCAATCTTCCTGGTCCAGTGTTCCTTCATCTCTCCAATTTGTTATCATCCTCCTAAATTCTGAGACGCTGTCCTGGTATTTTTGCCTATTGATGGGGATGTAGTGTTCTTTTTTCTTCAACTGTGATGAGGCTTCGTCCTCGTACTGTTTTATTGAGGACTACTACATTTCCCCCTTTGTCAGAAGGCTTTATAATCACTGTCTCATCATCTTTAAGATCCTTTATTGCTTCCCATTGTTCTTTCGTTAGGTTTCTCCTTTTTTCATTAAACTTTTCAGTCTGTAATTGTTTCAGATTTCTTGAAACGTATCAATGGCATCATAAGGTGTTCTGGGTATTATTTTAGATTTTCTTTTCAGATTGCTCTTACAACTTTTTTTGCTGATGCCTGTTTCTTCCAGCATTTGGGGCTGCATTGGTCTCACTGATATCTTCCTCTTCAGTCATCTCATTGAGAAATTAAATGGTTTCCAAATCTGATCCTACTAGTTGGTCAAATAGTTCCTTTTTCTCTGAAGTTTGTATTTTATCTTTGGCAGGATGTAGTAGATGTAGTTTCATCAGGTTGACTTTGCGAATAAATACATATAAATCGATTCGCATTTGTGTGTAATCCTAGTTCGGAGTAGGGCAAAATGTCAGGCCTAATTTTAAAACCGTTAATTCAATGTCTGTCAGAACTCTATCCGACAAATTGTTTACTGTTTTCATGGTTTCATTTACTTCCATTGTCCCCCCCCCCCCGCTTGCTGCGCGTTACAACTGGGGTCGATCTTCCTGATTCGGGTTTTTCTTGCCCCTCCTCGTTTTCCTCCTCTTCCTTCTGGTGGATGTGTACGTGGGGCTGGTCGTTGTGGCAAACAGTACGTGGGGAGTACAATACATCTCACCAAAAAAAGATTTCTTGAACATGTCAGGGCTATTAATAACAAAGATCACAACTACCCTGTCGCCCGCCACTTTGAGAAAGAACATAACAGTAATTGTAGCCTTCTCACTTTCTTTTATTTAGATCAAATCGTGAAATCTCAGCGAGAAGGAGATAATGGAAGAAAATTACGTACACTTAGAATCGAAATACATTCTGAAACTACTAACTTAACAACGAGGAAGAAATGTGGGTTCATGTTGTCTAATCACTAGAAACTGTAGGATACTAGAGTTAGAGCCTTTCAGACCCTCGAATATGTCCTGTACAAGTCATTACACATGTGTTTTAAGAATTCTTTGAAGAGATTTGTAATTCAATATTTCTTGTTATATGGATCATTCCATTTTGAAATACATTCTCTCAGAACTTACATCTGCTGTCTATTGTTTTCAGCCCATTCGGGGCGTAATTGTAAAAAAGCGGCTACCACTGTGAGGAAAATGATATTTTGCCTGACCAAATATGTCCACTACATATACCCTATGTTACATGTCATGTGCATGTCACCCATGCATATTTCCCGTAGTGGCCTGAATCACTAGGCCTCTGCAAACATGTCCTGCAAGTCAAGTCATCAAGTCTCCCAAACGTTAAGCTAAAATGAAGGCCCATGTATTTGCATTTTGCATTGTGCTCTTTTAAATAAATATCGTACTGGTTGAGCCTGAAACCACTTTCTGAGTTAATGTTTTCATGACTCTTGGCATACTGAGCTGCAGTCACGTCAGCAAGAAGCCTGCCAAGACAGTATTATGAATAACAGTTATCCGTCTGCTGTACAGAGTGGCATCCCTGCCCGGTGAGGAAAAGTAAACAGAACCCGTCCGATAGCCATTCTGTCTCCATTTAAGTAAATCACAGTGCTTGCACCCATAGAAAGCTCATGCAATGAACGAATAAATATGCCCTCTCTGTCTTTTAGTGACGAACAACCTTTTCTTCAGATAATACATCCCCTGACTCTAGATATCAGTTGTACTAGATGTGCTGGTCGCCTTGACACAAGAGATCTCTCTACTAGGTTGAAAGTCAGCTCTCCTCCCAGTTACACGTCAATTGCACGTCATGCTCAAAGTTGCACAAGTAGGGCAGAGTTCCAGCTGGTCATGCAAACTCCTCCTAAGTACCCACCCACCTATGACACCCACCTATGACACCTACCTATCACCTACCTATGACTCATCAAAGTACACACCCTCATGTACACCCACATGTTCTTATCTCATTTTCTTCCTTGCTCTGCTTAGCCTATGTACAAGAAATGTATATATACTATGTTCAGTAAATAATTGTTAGAAGACTCTTCCTGAACCTCAGAGGTGATGGAACATATTCTCCCTTTGACTCATTGGAATAAAGCCCATTTTAACTCAGATACCACGGACTCTGCTTCTCACTTGATGCATGATACTTTGTTAATGCCTAGAAATTCTGCCAGGGTAATATTTTATTTACCACATAATTTGGCGCCCTTACAGGGACATATCCCTTTCCCCACTCGCCGGAGTTGTGGGTCTAGTCTTTGCCCCCTTCTACAGCCGTGACGGACTTCAAAGTGCGCACGCCATCGGGATTTCCCGCTACTCCCTCAGGCCCAGGAGGAGGACGGACTGCGACCAGGCATCCATGTGAGGCGGTGAGGAACGCGGATCGTCTCAACCAGAGGCCCAGCCCGTGAGAGAGCAAGGTCCGAGGTCTCCAGAGGTCCACCTGTTCCAAGGCGCAAGCGTAGTCAAGTCAAGTTTCCGAGGCCTTCAAGTTTCAAGTTCTGCTTTCCCGGTGAGTACCACTATGGGGAATGTATCAAGTTTCAAGACGGGCTCATTTTAAATGAGAACGGTCAAGACGGGCCCACGGCAAAACGTGGGAACGGTCAAGACGGGTCCACGGTTAAACGTGGGCCCGGTAAAGACGTGTCTCATTTCTGGGACCGGTATGGTTGTACTGTATTTTCAGTGCACAAACTGTTTTTCAAGTACATGTTTAACTCTCTGTAATGGTACTGTTTTAGTGTTTTCATGTTATGATGTTCTAGTGTGAATGATTGTTACTTGTTACAGTTTATTTCTGTGTATTGTGTTTTCATTGTGTTGATTTCAAACATGCCACTGTTTTCAAAGTTACGTCAGATAGGGACCAGAAAGGGTATACTAGAAGAGTCAGTTATTGTCCCGCCTAGAGACACACCTGGTCATGATATGTGTTAAAAGGTCAAGACCCTCTCAGAAAGACGCTATTGAGTTATGGCGCAAAGAGTGACACAGGAGATCAGAGAAAGAATTCAATAAAGCAGAGAGAACTAAAACAAGCAGAGAAAAAATAAAGCCAAAGAAAAAGAACTACGGGATAAGGGGGAACAGGTCAAGACAGAACAGACTGTTAGAGAAAGAAATTCCGTCATTACTGGTATTTATCCCACCCTGTCAGAAGAACTAGTTCAAGTGACCACCTCAGAAAGACCCAGTAGGTAGAGAACGCCACCACCTGTACCCTTTAGAGTATGTAAAATTAGTCGACAGCATCTGAAGAGTTCATTTCCTTGTATCTAGACAAGTCCCTTCTGGACTGCGAAAGTTCCTTGTGAGTAACTAGTTGGTTTATTTGTGAATAAGCGCCTTGTGATTAAGACTTGTGAGTAGTATGTTGAATTTTCCTAAGTATAGCGCCTTGTAAATATGCCTTGTGAATAGCGTGTCATTTTTGTGACATGTTGAGTTTCTTGTAAATATGGCTTGCGAATAGCGCCATGTGGTTATGTTTTGTGCAGAGCATGTTATCAGGTCCCTAGCCATTACGTTAGGCAGGAGAGAGCTGGATCTCTTTCAAGTGCTTGGAGAAAATGTTTTGAAGATGTGCGTATGTGATAACGTGGAGAAATGAGTTCATGACTTTCCCATGTACTGCAGTCATTGGGGAATGATTGTGCTTCAGCTGCCAAAGAGTTAATATCTTGTACTGAGTAGGCAGTATTTGTTTTAACATGCTGATTAACAAGGTGTTGAGGGATTTTGGCGTTTTTTGGTGTTTGCGGGGGGGGGCGTGTTTTTGAGTGGACATTCGTACCCGTTCCAGTGGAGGGATTTGGTTGCTGTTTGGTGAGGATTTAGGGAATAGCTTGGACTACTGTGATGCAAAATTTGAAAAGGATCTGAGCTGTGGAAGTGGTGGAAAAGGCATGTTTTGTGTGGAGGTGCGATTTGCCATGTTATCCAATGGGCGTATTTCTGAAATGTGAGATAGGGGTTTGCACCACGAAGAGTGCTTTAATGTTTTCACGGTTGAGAAGAAAATATGAAACAGACCCATTAGAGAATGTGCTTTAAATTAGTGTAATGCAACAGTGTTTTTTGTTTAAATAGGGATGTTTCTACAAAATATGAATTATTATTTTTCCCAATGCAAGCTGCCCTTTAGCGTGTGACAGTTATCCCACTCACTTAGGAAAGTGGCTATTTGTAAATTAATGAACGTGGCCCTTTTTGATTGCTACAATACACTACCATCTTAGTGCATTGCTAAGAGTCCCCTAAATTAGCTTGATTTGCATTCATTTAGTTTCAAGGCTCACTTATGTACTTTGACAGGCTGCTGATAGAAAGGTATAATGTTGCACGGTAAAAGCAGTGTTCATTAAACAAGACTTGGAAAATAGGATCAATCAATTGATATATGCAGAGAACAGTCCCAACGCAACAGTCCATGATAATTCGTTTTTTTTCTCTCAACTGCAAAGTGCTTAGCATTGTGTGCAGAAGCAAATTGTCCCTTTTATGTGTGCTAATTTGCATGCTAAACAAATGCCCATGTTTCAAATGTCTTGCCTTCTAGCTGAATTAGTTAGACAAGAGTGTTTTTTAGAAAGTGGAGCTTTTAAGTAGCAGTACAGAATTATTTTAAAATGCTAGCATGTCACTCAGTTACAGAAAAATACATGTCTTTATTAATTTACTTTTTAACACGTCTTAAATGTGCTTCAGTTAGTTAGAGAATAATGGTTCTGGCCTGGGAAGAGATATGTTATGACGTACAAGGAATGTGTTTTTTAACCTTGAGACAGTCCGTCCGAGACCGAGATGGCCTGGCTCCCAGTAAATGTTTATGTAAAGGGAGGGCTACTCCCTCTTGGAGCGAGCAGTGCCTGTCTTGTTGATATTGGCCATACTCCAATTCTTTCCGCGATCCTTTTGTTTATGTAAAGGGAGGGCTACTGCTCAGACTTACACTAGCTTCATTCGCATGTAAAGAGAGGAGGCTTGCAGCTCACTCTTTAAGGAACTTGGCATACGCTTGGCTCTTTCAATGAGCTCAGCGTTGGCAGCGACCCAATTTTAGAGAAGCAGAGACGAGTGAGAGGCTTGTCCCCTATCTTAGTGATGTTTGACACTGAGCCAGCTCCTGGCTCTGAGGGGAGGGGTAGGTTAGCAAGGAGTTCGTTCGTAGCGAAGTTACCTCCCCAGCCCCTCTGACTTGTGTACAAATAGTTGCTCTTCCTTCCAGATAAGTCACGCTTGCAAATGTATAGTTTAAAATAGTGTAAACAGAATAATTGGCAAGAGTCTTGCTCTTGCAATGGGTTCAGCATCTGGCAGTCATTCAATTTTAGATCACAGTGTAGCCCGGCTTGGAGTTGATCCAAAACTCCGAGCGCGGACATCTTTCTAAAGGGAGGGGCTGTTTCTCACAGAGGCTCTAGGCCTTCTGTCTATGACCAGAATACTTTGGTTTCATTCAAATACATTTAGAGAACATATTGTAGGTAGTATGGTCATACTATTCCCAAGATTTAGAGTAGGTTTTAGTATAACTGCAGAACTTTTGGAACGAGGCTCCACTTAACTTAGAGGTTAACAGAGGTTTGTGGGCGTTTGTTTGAGGTTCCCCCAAAATAAAAATTGTGGTTTTGGATTGAAAATTCATTTTTATTTATTTATTTATTTTTATGTAATTCATTTTTGCTGGATTGATGACATAGGGTCCTAGCATTTGCAGTCAAGCATTAAAGCGACAGCTAGTCAGTGTTTACATGCCTACCAACACAGCACTGATACAGTACATAAACTACATTCTAATTACAGCAAGATCAGAACCAGACTGTGACATTGCATCTCTGACAGTCTTACACTTTCTGTGAAAAGCAAGTGGTGTACAACACTTGCTTTCCAAGGAGGGTACACCAGGTATACAGCTAACATAACCATTTATTGGCCTTACTTCTTACTGTAGGCAATGGATTCCCCAGTATGCATATCTAGCCAAACCACTCATACAGTTAACTACACAGGAGGCAGCCATTTTGACTGTTCTCCCTAGGACACAAGAACACACCTTGGCATTTGAGGAATTAAAAAGAGCATTATGTCAAGCGCCAGTTTTAAGCGACTCCATGTTACAGTAAACATTTTATGCTTTTTTATTTTTATTTATTTTTACATTTGACTGTAGCGAGACTGACAGGATATGGACTGACATTATTTCAACCACACATAGAGATCAGACGTTGTAATATTCTGAATCCTGCAACACTTTTGCCCTCAAGTACAGTAAATGCACCGCTACATGACTGTGTGGAAGTTATGAATATAGTGACCAAGACAAGACCTGACAGATATTGTACTCCCAGACCCTGACCTGACACTCTATGTGGATGGTTCATGCATGAGAACAAGTACAGGAGACTTAGTAGCAGCGTCATACAGACATATGCCACCACAGATGAGATAAAGAAATGGACTTTTACAAGGAGGGGTCCAGACTAACCAAGGTTGGATGACTAAGGGAAAAAGCACATGGTTTCTTTCAGCTTTTATGATACAAGTAATCATAAGCACAGCACATAGTCCCGCACACTTGGGAGAGAAGGCAATGCTAGACTGCTTACAGAACATTTGGTTTAACAAGCAGCGAACATGTATGATCTATTGCCAGTTCAATCCAGGAAAAGGCATTCTGGTGGAACAAGGCGGATTTCATCCTCCTGACCACCCTTTTGAAGTTCTCCAGATGGATTATATCCAAATGGACAGATGTAGAGGTTTAACAAGTATGTCCTAGTAGTTGTGTGTGCACTGTCTAGATGGACAGAAGCATATCCAGTTCCAGATTATACTGCTGTTACAACAGCCAGACAATTAGTGCGCAGAACTCCCCCAGATATGAATTACCTCATGTGATCTATTCAGATAACGATCAGCCATTCTCCTCTGAACTAATGAAACAAGTGTCTCTTCTGTTAGGATATACTTGGAAATTCCATTGTGTCAGACACCCAGAAGCAGCAGGCCTTGTAGAAAGACATAATCAGACAATTAAGACCAATTAAGACAAAATATGTGCAGAAAAAGGCGTGGATTGGATGGTGGCCTTGCCGGTCGCCCTCTCTTACATGCGTATGGTAGCTCATTCCAGAACAGGCCTATCTCCTTATGAAGTATATATGTGGGGTACGCCTATGCCAAAGAAAATAACTGATGTTGACAGTAACATGCTGACAGATTACCTGGCTTCCTTGATTTCTGCACTACTCTCTTGTTGTTCACAGGTTGCTGCTGCCTTCCCTGACAACACCCAGGTCAAGGAACATGCCATAGCACCAGAGGATTCTATACTTGTGTCCGGATTTTTGATCGTTCAAGTCCCCTTGAGCCACGTTGGAAGACGCCGAAGTTGGTGGAAGGACGTAAAGGCCGAACTCACCTTCATCACTATTTGGAACTTTGGAACTTTGGAACTTTTATAAAGAACACTGACCTTTGCTAGAAAATACCCCTCAGCAAGAGTATAGGTCTAGAGTAAGATCTAGTAAGTCAGACGTAGTTTAATTGTTTAAGCCCACCCGGTGGTGAATCGGTTAGACTCGATTCTGACATGTATAAGATCACATATGAGAATAGCAAGAAGAGAGATAAGAAGGAAAAGTACTGCAAGTTAATACGCAGTAGATGTATAGTTACTTTGATCATCCTTTTTATTCTGTGCATTGTTATAATTGGTGTTAGTTTATTGCTACATGTTTTCTTTCCTATTTCCTCACATATACACTCTTTCAGTAACAGCACCGCAGAGCACACATTTAGTGACCTGCCACCTCATGAATTGTCATATCGACTTGCACTGCGTAACAATACATTTATTCGAATGTTACACCATTCTCACCAGACCAGCAATGCAACTGATTGCTGGGTATGTGGCCAACTGCCTCCTTATCAAGAAACGAAGGGAGTTCTGCCCTTCTACCCTTTACCGTTCTCACACAATGGTTCGTGTGGAGCATGGTTTGCTCTAATGACATCAATAGATAGAAGGTACATAGCTTATCCAGGTGGCTGGATATATGGAAACCTGAATAAAGTAATGAACGAAGCATGCTTTCCAGACAAAGACGGATTCCCCCAAAGAAAGGGAACCGATTTAGAGAATGAAGAGTACGAACAGGGAAATGCATCTGTTAATTTTATAATGTTAAACGTTCAGCCCAAGCAAAACACAGGTCCACCGTTTATATCAGTCCTGCCAGCTAAAGGTGATTTATGTGTTAAAAAGAAAGGCTCAGTACATATGGGACATAGCGAGTGTAACACTGTAGTAGAGTTTGATGATAACGGACTTTCTTCTTTCAAAACATCACGCCATACCTATTTCATTTGTGGTCAGACAGCCTATGTACATCTGCCCTTAGACTGGGGTGGGACTTGTTATATAGCATTCTTATTGCCACCCGTTTTTCTAGCCCCATCAAATTATCATAGAGATTCACGACTAGAACATGTTAGACAAAAGAGAGAGACAGATTCCGCAGGGATCGATCAGACTGAAACAGCTTGGGAGCAATATACAGATTTCAACAGAGGATTCTTTTTCTTCATAGGTCCCGTCCAAAACAGTAAACTGATACGCAGGTTAACAAGGACTCTTGAAACAGCATCTGCCCTGGCGAACTTGACCCAGGAGCAGTCTGCTATTAGACTTGTCGTTCTTCAAAACCGCCTCGTTCTAGACGTCATCTTGGCGGATAGGGGCGGAGCTTGTAGAGTCATCCGATCTAGTTGTTGCATTTTCATCCCAGATAATGCACCATCTGTGTACGAAGCAATAACAAGGCTCCACAAGATTGCTCATGCCATACATCAAGATCCAGGCACATGGACTTGGTCCAGTTGGTTCTGGGGTGTAATATCTGCATGGGGATGGAAAGTTATGTCCTTCCTAGGAATGGCCCTACTTATGGTATTTGGTTGCTGTCTCTGTCTGCAGTGTGGTCCGGCGATTTGCGGCCTGTGTGCCACTGCCTGTGTTCCCCTGCCTGTGTTCCCCATCCACGTAAACAAAGAGTTAAAGATGAACAAATGATTCTGTATGATGAACTATACGGTCTCATGAATATAGATGTATCCTAAAGGGTTATGTAGGGGACAAGGAGGGAATGAGGAAAATTATATTTTGCCTGACCAAATATGTCCACTACATATACCCTATGTTACATGTCATGTGCATGTCACCCATGCATATTTCCCGTAGTGGCCTGAATCACTAGGCCTCTGCAAACATGTCCTGCAAGTCAAGTCATCAAGTCTCCCAAACGTTAAGCTAAAATGAAGGCCCATGTATTTGCATTTTGCATTGTGCTCTTTTAAATAAATATCGTACTGGTTGAGCCTGAAACCACTTTCTGAGTTAATGTTTTCATGACTCTTGGCATACTGAGCTGCAGTCACGTCAGCAAGAAGCCTGCCAAGACAGTATTATAAATAACAGTTATCCGTCTGCTGTACAGAGTGGCATCCCTGCCCGGTGAGGAAAAGTACACAGAACCCGTCCGATAGCCATTCTGTCTCCATTTAAGTAAATCACAGTGCTTGCAACCATAGAAAGCTCATGCAATGAACGAATAAATATGCCCTCTCTGTCTTTTAGTGACGAACAACCTTTTCTTCAGATAATACATCCCCTGACTCTAGATATCAGTTGTACTAGATGTGCTGGTCGCCTTGACACAAGAGATCTCTCTACTAGGTTGAAAGTCAGCTCTCCTCCCAGTTACACGTCAATTGCACGTCATGCTCAAAGTTGCACAAGTAGGGCAGAGTTCCAGCTGGTCATGCAAACTCCTCCTAAGTACCCACCCACCTATGACACCCACCTATGACACCTACCTATCACCTACCTATGACTCATCAAAGTACACACCCTCATGTACACCCACATGTTCTTATCTCATTTTCTTCCTTGCTCTGCTTAGCCTATGTACAAGAAATGTATATATACTATGTTCAGTAAATAATTGTTAGAAGACTCTTCCTGAACCTCAGAGGTGATGGAACATATTCTCCCTTTGACTCGAGTTATTGGAATAAAGCCCATTTTAACTCAGATACCACGGACTCTGCTTCTCACTTGATGCATGATACTTTGTTAATGCCTAGAAATTCTGCCAGGGTAATATTTTATTTACCACAACTGTATATAATGAGGATAAATAGAATACCTATTGCCTCGTGAAATGAATTATGTGAATTTGCAATTTAATATTGAGATTAATTTGACAAGCGCAAAATAAATGTAAATGAATGTTTCTGAGATCACATTTGCGCAGGACACTAGATGATTGAATCTATACAAAGTATTACTTTATTTAACATGCTTCAGGAAAGCAGTGTGTCCACTACAAGATGGCCGCTGGAGTGAAGTCCATTGTTTATTTTGATTATGCACACAGACACTTTCTATGTTTATTAACTTTGAGCACTGTTTTATTTAAACACTGAATAGTAAAGTTGTAGTGGACACTGATGAAGGCGGAAACGCTGAAACGAGATTTTCAACTTTGCTGAAACAAGAGGAGTAAATGAAATTTAAACTTTGACCCGATGTATGTCTCCTGAGTGCACTCGGCTAAGCAGTTTTTTGGAATTTAAAAACTGGTGTTGTGTAATATATTATTCCACAAAAATTGCTCTTTTCCAAGCACCCGGCAATCTCTGACAGTGCGGTACGTGGAGGCTGCTGAGCCCAGCCGTTATCAAATTGCATCCAGTATTCGTTTCGGAAAAAAATCCACTCGCACTCACTGGTAAATTCGTGTTGCACTCTCCGTTTTTATTGGTGCAACAACATTTTTCAATGACTAGCACAACAACCCAATGCATTTCAGTCTGGCCACAGACCTTGTTCACAAGTACAAAACACTTAAAACGGTCCTCCTATTTAAAAACCACATATACCAAATCTTGTTTCATGAGAGCTTTGCGTTCTGCTAATTGTAGTACATTATTCTCATGCAAATATAAACAGTGATTTTAGTGAAAATTAGTGTGATTATAAATACATATTGTTATTGTGACACTTTTCATTAATGTTCACCCATCGATTCGAAATTAAATTGAAAGTACTTTAGTCATTCCGGTCCAGAAATAAACCGCTTGTCCACTTTTTTGCTTTTAATCATACTGCCAGCCCTCCAGTGGGCAAACGTGCTAATAACCTAGTTTGTGCTATGCGGTGCAAGATAATAACACATGGTTTTTCCAATTTGTAGTACATATGCAAAGAAATTTGAGGTCTTAAAACAACAAGACAAACTTGATCTAGCCACAAACGCTGTCATCCTTGACATCAACTGATGTGAGCGAAAACGAATTAGAACAAGGAGGGACATGTCCTAATTGCAATTTTTTAGGGGGATTGAGGCTGGCCCCACAGCAACGAAACTGGGAAAAGAACATGGGGGCGCAGTCAGGAATAAACAGAGGAAGGGACAGGGGACGAGGCCGCCCAAAAACAAGCCAGCACAAAGAGGCAAGCCCAACGACAGACCCCAAAAAAACAGGAACATGGACAAGAGGTATGAGACAGAAGAGGACCTATAAAATGGTTCACAAGAACTTGAGGTAATTAACTTATCAAAAAGAACAATAACAAAAATAGAAACTCAAGTACTCAAAGATGATCTCTTTCTGCCCCACCAACGAAATGGACCTGGCACAAACCAGGATAGATATATATAAATATATTCGAAAATTGAAGCTCGCAAAAACTTTCAATGAAAATTCTAATTTGGCAGAATACCAAAAATATAAAGAAACCCCTACAATGGATTTAAGAGCGGCAGATACGGAACACTTTGTAGCATTGATGGAATTTGATCAAGATGTAAATGAACCAACCAATGAATTGGAAATCTATTGTTCCCAGCTGGGGGAAGGAACAAGCGGTAAAAAAATAAAAATCTAAATTCTTTACACAATTGCCAACTGGTAAGAAGATCGAGACTTTTCACGAAGCGGTAGTAAAAGACCTATACCACCTTAAAACCAAAAGACAGAAGTACAATTTGACATTAGAAGAACGAAATGCTTTAAAGTCTCTAAAAACCTACGATGAAATTGTAATAAAAATTGCTGACAAAGGAGGAAATATCATCATCCAAAATAGAGATCTCTATATCGAGGAGGTTCACTTTCACTTGAGCAATACAAAACATTGTCAAAAACTAAAGGAAACCCTGATGCCATTATACAAACAAGATATTGTGATGAAACTACAGGGTTGGTTTGAAAAGAAACTCTTAGCCCATGATGAGAAAAAATACCTCACAACTGAACATCCCATAACTGCAACAATCTATTTACTCCCCAAAATACACAAACACCCCAAAAGACCACCTGGGAGACCGATTATTTCTGCAAAGGGGTCTTTGTTGGAAATTTTGTACATGGTTATCTGTTGCCATATGTACAAGGATTAACATCATATTTACGAGACACAAGTGACTTACTAAGAATCGTGCAAGAAATCACTTGGGTACCAACATATAAATTAATCACAATGGATTTCGTTATATACTAACATTCAAAATACAATTGGTATGGTAGCATGTGAGTACTTCTTGAAAGAACGGAACATCCATTTTGCTAACCACAATGCAATGGTAATGGAAATGATTGAGTTGTGTCTGACACAAAATGTTTTTATGTTCGAAGATGAAATTTACCGACAGAAGGATGGGACAGTGATGGGCTTTTCCTTTAGTCCTAGTTATGCGTCTCTCCCAAGGGGTTGGTGGTAGCAAAAGCTGACATGAAACCCGAATAATGACCAACATGTGGGAAAGATAATATCATGGTTGAGGTATATAGATGATCTCCTCCTAATATGGGACAGATCTGTGGAAGAATTCAAGCAATATTTCAACATCCTCAACAACACCCACACCAAACTGCATTGCACGTACAAAATAAATTAGTCTAGTAGTATTTCTGGACACTGAGATCTATATTGTGGAAAGCAAGGTACATACACCATTACACCGCAAAACTAGAGCAAGTAATGCAACACTACATTCGGAGAGTTTCCATCAAGCCACGTTAATCAAAAATATTCCATATGGAGAGCTAGTGAGGATGCAACGGATATGCTCCGAGGACCATGAATGGCAAAAAACACAGTAAACAATTGATGCACAGATTCAAACAAATAAAATATAACAAACCATTTAACATCATTTCTAGAAAGAACTGAAAAACAGTCAGGAAATGACAGTCAAGAACTGACACAATAAAGAACAAAACACCACAGCAAGATAATGAAGAGGATGTAATTCGATTGATCAAGTTTTCCACGGAATCTAAACAAACTGAAAAAAATCTTACGAAAAAATTGGAATATCTTGTGCTTGGAGCCCACTATTGCAAAAGTTGTGGGAAACCATCCAAGAATTACATATAGGAGAGCGAAAAACCTTAAAGCTGAACTAGTTCACAGTCACTTTGAAATGAAAAAACCGAAGACATGGTTGAATATTAAAGGATTTTACAAGTGTTCCACTTGCAAAGTATGTCATATTGCGCAAAATGTGAAGGAGATCCCAATGGCAAACCAAAAAAAGTGGAAAATCAACTAACTAATCAATTGCAAAAGTCAATAGGTTATTTACATAATTGAGTGTCCCTGCAAACTCAAATATGTGGGGAGTACCGTCTGTGAATTGCAAAAGCGCATTCTGGGGCATGTGAGGGCAACAACAAACTGGGATCGCAGTTATGCTGTTGCCGAACACATGGAAAAATACCATGAAGGGGACTGGAACAATTTAACATTTTATGCTGTGGAGATGGTCGATTGCCATGTGAGAGGTGGCAATCGAGAGAGGATTTTGAGACCGAAGGAATCGTGTCACATACTGTCCTTTAGAACTTTGGCCCCCTATGGACTCCATAAAGAGGAGATGTACTCGCACCTTTTAAAGAGAGCTAACCAACCACCATGACCCACAAAGATGACGTCCTAAAAACACATTTAGGATAACAAACAAAACTGCTTAGTTTGCCTCGATTTTGAAATTGTTTGTTTTTCCTTCTTGGTTTTCTTTCTTCTCTTCTTTTTTCCTGTTTTGTCGTCTTCCCTCTTTTTCTTCTTTTTCTTTCTACTGGTCTAATCCTTTTTCCCCTCTTTACTCTATTGCATTGTCCTATTCTAGTGGACTAATTAATTCTTCTTTGCCACTCATAGGGATTGGTTTTTACAAATACATAGCACAAGATGTTAGAAATGAAAAAATGTGATGACCATGGAATAGATAATTTCTAAAACCCAAAAGCACAAATTAGTTATAAAAGTTCCCCAAAGAAGTAGATGATTAAGAAATTCGGTCATAGGTTTGAACTTATTTGAAACACGGCCCACTAGAGGGCATGAACTGCAAATTGGAAAAACCATGTGTTATTATTTGCACCTCGTAGCAAAAACTATGTTATTAGCATGATTGCTTACTGGAGGGCTGGCAGTATAATTAAAAGCAAAAAGTGGACATGCGGTTTCTTTCTGGACCGAAATGACTAAAGTACTTTCAATTTAATTTTGAATCGATGGGTGAACATTAATGAAAAGTGTCACAATAACAATCATTAATTGTATTTATAAGCACTAATTTTCACTAATATCACTGTTTATATTTGCACAAGAATAATGTACTACAATTAAACAGAACGCAAAGCGCTCATGAAACAGGAAGTGATGTAACATCATGTGGTATATGTGGTTTTTAAATAGGAGCACTCTTTGAAGCGTTTTGTACCCGTGAACAAGGTCTGTGGATAGACTGAAACGCGTAGGGTTGTTGGGCATGTCGTTGAAAAATGTTGTTGCCCCAATAAAAATGAAGAATGCAACACTAATTTACGAGCGAGTGCAAGTGTTTTTTTTCCGAGAGGAATACTGGATGCAAATTACAAATCATTTAAATAATGCTTGTGCCATTTTTACCTTCCTTTTGCTCTATCCAAATATAGAGGCCCTTCCATCATTTCTATGATACATCTAAAACTATATCTAAAAGGTGAAAAATGCCTGCATGTCCTTTTCAATAAATTGCCTTTCATTTAGATCATATTCAATTTAACCTTCCTTTTGCTCTATCCAAATAGAAAGATCCTTCCATATTTGTAATTCTTTTTCCTTGCCCAAAGGCCTTTCCGAGAATATATAGATTTTTCAAAATTATATAAACTGATAACAGCGGAGCCAACCACTGCTGAAAAGGAGGGTCTGGATCTAGCCATGCTGAGGATATATATAACCTGAATATAGTCATTGCGATGCTTACCCGCCCCATCTTCTTCCTTGATCCTACCATTCTCTTTTATTCCTAATAGAATTAGAGGAGGGGTCATAACAGTTTTCAGCAGCAGTTTTTCATAAAAACATCAACTTGCCCTATTAACAGAGTAAGAGAATTGCAGGTTGCAATCATATGCACTATAGCTGCCCTATGAAGGGCACAACGTGGATACCGTGTCGCTACCCGAAATATCCAGCTTGGTTTGCCATTTTTCAGAGTACTTTGCCACATCATCCTTCATTACATTACTCAGTGATATATAATACATATACGGGGCTCGTCTCATTCATTAATTTCTCTGAGTTAATTTTGAATCTTTTCCCCTGACCCTCTCCCCTTCTTCACCCAAAAAATCCCCATTTGCAGAAAGAAAAAAATTCTGTGAGGTTGAGATTGAACTTTGTTTTATGTTCATCAAAACAAATAAAACCTGACGATGCATAAAAACACACTATTTTGTCAATCCCACCCCTCTGGCAATTGATCAAACTTGAACATTAAAAATCTCCAGACCTTAAGACTAGGCAACACTGGTGGGGTACCCTAGACAAACGGTGGACCGCATGAACATAGAACTGACCACGTGACACTGACCCACAGGCCCTACACACCTTACGGCGGACCTAAGCATATCGGAGCAATTGGCGCCTTGTAGCTGCACCGCAGGCAGGATCGCAACACAAATCAACGCAGCAGACATCCAGCAGCGCAGGAGGAGAAGGTAGGAAACCAGAAAGGCTGTGCTTGGTAACATAGCACGCGGCAGGCAGTGGCGATTACTGCCTTTCCCCTGTGTGCCTGTGGGACCCTTGGTGCGCAGGACGAGATGTACAGTAGGTGGGCCTCTTTGGCCCGACTCCAACTGGACAAATATGCATACCGCAAAGATCAGACTGAGAAACCACCAATGAACCCTGCCCAAACAGTGACCCCCCCGCATCTAATGACCCTGATGAGGTCACACTGGTGGACATTATGGCCGCCCTGCAGCAGGTTCAGTCCTCTATTGGCACAATCTCCACAGAGATATCCCTAATACGGTCCGACTTTTCAAAATTTTCAGACAGACTAACGGAGGCCGAATACACAACAACGACTCTTTCCACAGTTACGGCAACGCCAGGTCCGCCACCTGGAAGCTGATAACAAGCTTACATGGCCAAACTAGATGCCCAGAAAGGCCGCTCGCGGCGCAACAATGTGCGAATTATTAGAGTACCCAGAAAATGCGGGTGCTGGCCTTGGACCTCTTTGTGGAAGACCTAATCAAGAACCAGCTACAGCCACGAGGACTGTCCAGCTTCTTCTCAGTAGAAAGAGCTCATCGTGTACCACAAGCAAGATGGCCGCACTTGCGTGAGGCTCTTGCTGCTCAGGCCACCATCCGACTGATATCCTGTTCATCTCTCTGCGAAACAGCTGCAGAACACTGATATGGCTGTGCAGACGGTCGGCGCTGCGCTGTGACCAAAAGCGGCGGAATATTGGCCCCTGGAACTTGGAGACCCGCCACCCGACTCTGAAGCTGCGGCCCACAAGATGGCGGCGGCCGAACTTGACTGCTAGCTGAGATGGGACATATGCTGGGACCATATATCGCAGAGAAGGCACTGGCATTAAGGGCAGTGGGGAACACTGACGACTGCCACCTAAGCTCTGCGGTGGACGCCTGCCTGCGATAACATTGGACGCTGCGTGGGGAACCCAGTGAGGACTGTGCTGCGGCTGGGTGAAAGACCGGAATGCGCAGCGGCCCCTGTGCCTCCCTTTATTGACCCGCAGGGCCGGGATTAGCACTTGCCTGTAACAACTGTGGTGAGGGGAGGAGGCGGCGTGGCTGCCCCGCTGCTGGGCGCGTGTGGGACTGGTGAGAGCTACCCCCTCTCCCCCTCCCCCCCCTTGCGGCCTCGGAAGTTGTGGAGTCTGCTGGCTGTGTTATGCTGGGCCCTGCGGCGGCCGAAAATCACACGGTGCGGGACCGCTGCCGGACCTACCTGATCCCCCGCTATACATCTGGCCGGCTGAAGACATTGATTGGAGCCGCCGCGGACTGAGGGCTGTGCATCCGGCCCTGCTGCGGCGTTGCTGAGGAACGCGAGAGAGGGCCTGGTCCCTGCTGCCGCCCCCGCGGTTGATCTGCTCCTCTTGGTGCTGTGGGACGCTGGCGCATGGTGGAGGTGGGGGAAACAACAGGAGACATCGGACGGCCTGCTTCGAGCCCCCCCCCCGCCCGGCCGGCACAACCGAACCCTGCGACCTGAGTAACATTAATGAGCGGAGCTGGGTGCGAGGAGTCGCGGGACACGGCGAGGCTGCAGGACGCTGCGGGAAGCTGCCTGTCCCTGTCCCTGTCCCTGTCCCTGTCCCTGTCCCTGTCCCTGTCCCTGGAGGAAACACCCAGCAGGAGAGAAGGTGGTGAGTGGGACCTGCTGGGGGCTGCTGGGCCTGCCGCTGAGTTTGGAATAGACTGTACGAGGCATACATGCATACAAGCCTCTTTATTGACAGTGAGGGGACCGGGCTGAAAGGACATTGTGGTGGATCTGCTGTCTGCCTGGGCAGAGGTCTGGCCCTGGAAGTGTTGCGTAAGGGATAGTCTACCAGCATCCTCACTCGAGGGGTACAACAGGCTGGAGCTCCTGGGGAGGCGCTGTCACCGGCCCAGCGAGGGACACTGCAGTGTGGCTGGAACGGTTTTTGACCACTGGGTCTGGGCCTTGTGGGGGACCTAGACAGCACCGTGGGGCAGCATCCAACTTTGAGGAAGGCCCGCTTGCAGCAGCACTTGGGACACCCCCTGATTTGCCCCATCTCTGAGGTGAGAGGAAGTGGAGTCTGGGACTCATCCCCCGGAGTGCCTTCTACTGCGTGGCGTTATTTTTGGAGGTGTGAGACTTAGAAGAGGGCCATCAGCTTTCCTATCTGACCGGAGAGGAAGACAGCCGCTGACAATCGTACTGCATGACTGACACCATGGGGAAGCGCGACGGCCGCCAGCCAAAACTAATCTTTGATGCGCGGAAAAGCATGCGCTCCCAAGCGGACCCTGAGGAGGAGCAGGCGGAGGCCCAGGCGCCCTCGACAGGCGACCTGAAGGAGCTTCTCCTGGCCATGCAGTCCAGTCTGACCTCCATAGAATCCAAGATGGACTCCATGTCTGCGCGGCTGGATGGAGTGTCGCATAAAGTAGACAAACATGAGGAGCGCCTGGGGGAGACGGAACGGCGTATCTCGGATCAGGAGGACGCATCTACTACGACTCGCACGCTGGAAATGTAGAGGGTGCTGCGTGTGATTGCGGCCAAGAACGAGGACCTCGAATCCCGTTCTCGAAGGAACAAGCTCCGCATTTTGGGCGTGTCGGAAACAACTGCGATGGGGAGGATGGAGGACTATGTGGAGCGCCTTCTCATTGCCCTATTCAGAAGGGAGGCTTTCTCACCGGTTTTGGTGGTGGAACGTGCCCATAGGTCGCTCGCGGCCTGCCTGGTACCTGGGGCGTCACCACGTCAAATTATCGCCCGCCTGCTCAATTACTGAGACCGGGACGTGGCCCTGCGTCTATCCAGAGAGAAGGGACAACTCCGACACGAGGGAATGGACATCTCGATATACCCAGATTTCACCATGGCGGTCCAGGAGCAGAGACGGAAATTCCTACCGGTGAAGAGGAAACTACAACAACTTAACATCCTTTATGCGATGCTCTTCTCCGCGAAACTCAAAGTAACCTATCAGAGTAAGCAACATTTCTTCAATACTCCGCAGCTGGCGCAGGACTTACTGAAGTCCCTACCAAAGGCAGCGGCGGGGCGGGCTTCGCCGGCTCCGCGTCCTGAAGCTAGCGGAGGCCCCTCGGATGTAGAATGACCCTTGGCCTCCTTTATGGCACACATGGACATACAAACCTGGGGATCCTGACTCAACTACTATAGGTGAGAGGGGCAGCTGTGTAGGCGGGAGGACGTTGGGGGTGGGCTGTCTCCCCCGCAACCCCCCCCGGCCCCCCCCCTTAGAGAGGAGTGGAGATACAACTGAGAATTCTGCTGTACTGGCGGTTGCCCTGGTGGCCTGGATGGAGATGATTGTACTGACACTGCTCGGGATGGATGTCCGCCCCTGGCCCGCTTGTACAGATACTGTGATCTATAATTTGCCCCTAAGCCTGCTGCAAGAGTGATTTGTTTAGTTCATGTCTTGTATGTAACTAAGTACTGGAGAACCACTATATACTTTCCCGAGCACCCTTGCTATAGCGAAGACAACCCCTGGACGCTACCTCGCAGGTGACCCCTTATTGTGATATATATGGGTTTTGTACCACCAGTTTTGGAAATGGTACGGATGTTTTCCCCTGTTGGGAGTTTATTCTTGTGGGAGGGAGGGAGTGGGAATTGGGCCACGGCAGGATTGGGCTGTTGATGTGGGAGGGAGGGTGGTACTGCTGGTTGAAGTTTTGAATGATGATCACTGTCAGGCCTTGCCACAGGTCACTGTTCTTAGAGCTACTTCCGTCATGAGCATGAAGCACTGCGAGGCCACTGGCTGTTGCTGGAGAATGCGATGCCCTAGGATGTATAATGGATGAGCGCTCAGGACCCCCTACCTACCTCTTCCTTACCTGGAACGTCCGGGGGATGGGGGAAGTCTGTAAACGCAGACACATACTATTGTATTTAGATAGACACAACATACTCTGCGCTATGTTACAAGAAACTGATTTTAGCCCCACTGTCCCCCCCTACCTTTGCTGCTCGATGGGCCAGCCGCACATGTTTTTCTTCTTACTCTACATACGCCCGAGGCGCGTGTTTACTGGTGAGAAAGTCCCTTCCATATACCCCACTGGCAAGTGTCACTGATAAGCAAGGGAGGTACTCCATTCTATGGGGGTGGATAGCTAATCAAACCTTCACCCTGGTGTCATGTTATGGACCTATCCAGAATTTTTCCGGGTGCTTTGGGGTAAGATATTGGAGATTGGATCGGTACATTTGCTATGGGGAGGAGATCTCAATGTGACTATCGCTCCTGGTATGGACCGCTCCCACCCGCAATCACACCACTACTCCAGCTCACAGGCTGCCTTTCAGGCATTACTCGAGGAATATGGGCTGGTAGATGTTTGGCGACCGTTACACCCGACTAGACGGGAAGGCACTTGTTATACTACTGCTAGGGCGTCTTGGTCAAGGATAGATGTCTTGATTGCTTCAGAGGGATTTGCCCCATGGGTTACACAGTCTTCCCATTTGCCCCAGACTTATCCGGATCACTCCCCAGTACTGGTCGCTGTGACCCTCCCGCACACGGACTCCCCTTTCCAGTTCTGGCGCTTTAATCTGCTCTCTTTATTGGACCCAGTACTCCAGCAGGAGTTGGAACAGGAGATTGCAGACTTTTTCCCCAGGAATGAGGGCTCGTGGCACATTATTCCACCTTGTGGGACGCCTTCAAGGCTACGGTGCGGGGAATATGTATTGCGAAGAGTGGCGGAGTCCTGCGGGACATTTGTTCCACTCTGCGTCGCCTAGAGGCAGACCTTGGGCGCATTGAGACTGAGCTGCAGCAGTGTCCCACCCCTGACTTGCAGGCTAGACTACTTCGTAGTGTTCTTAGCAAATATCAAGAGACAGCAGAAAGGGAATGCAAACACAGGGAAGTATCATAGGGCTCGACAATATGGGGGAAGGGGATAGGCCCGGTAAGATGCTAGTGGCATTGGTCCGACCTCCACGCTTCTCGAACACGGTGCTGGAGATTGAGGGAGAAGATGGGCAAATGCACAATGACGCGGCCGAGATTGTGGAAATTTTTAAGCGATTTTTATAAACGGTTGTATAGAACCCATAGAACTCAGCCTGTAGACTTAACTTCCTTCTTCGAGGATACAGCGATTGCCTGGCTGGGAGATGGGCAGCGGGCATTTCTTTTACGACACCATGAAGATGAGGAAATCATTACAGCGATAATGCAGTTACAGTCCGGGAAGGCCCCGGGCCCGAACGGCCTCCCGGCTGAATTTTACAAGACCTTTGATCATCTCCTTATCCCAGTGCTGAGACCCGTGTTTGAAGAGTTCCGGGAGAGCGGTATACTTCCCCCCACTATGAGAGCGGCGCTTATCATTTCGATACCTAAACCTGGCAAATCGCCTCACTTGTGTGACTCATATAGGCCTCTCTCTTTATTAAATGTTGACGCGACCATCCTGGCCAAACTTTTTGCTAATAGTATTAGCCCCCTCATGACAACGCTGGTGCTTCCGGATCAGTCTGGTTTTGTGCCTACCTGAGGCACGTCCCATAACCTGAGGACGCTCTTTGCGCTCCTTCATGACATTGATCCGGATGCCAACGCCGCGGCGGTTTTCCTCGATGCCACCAAGGCATTCGATTCCTTAGAGTGGGACTACCTTGCATTTGTCCTCCAGCTATGGGATTCCCGACCCCTTTTCTGGAGTGGATCAACCTGCTTTACTCAGGGGTGTGTGAGCCAGTATGGTGGTGAATGAGATCCAGTCGGCATCCTTCGCTATCAAGCGGGGCACCCGGCAGGGATGCTCCCTGTCGCCGCTGCTTTTGCCATAGCCATCGAGACCCTAGCAGCGAAGGTCCGGCAGCACTATTGTGAGCATGCCCTAATATATCTTGAGAGGCAAATTCTGTTCTCATTGTACGCGGATGACTTAACACTCTTCTTGCGGGACCCTGCGGTTAGCCTTAACCCCATTCTCCGCCTGCTTATCCTCTTTGGACAGGTTTCCGGCATCAACGTGAATTGGGGCAAATCCCAAATCTACCCCTTCATAGATGCTAAGGAGGAATTCACACCTGATTTTCCATTGAAATGGTGCGGAGACACCATTACCTACCTGGGTATTCAAGTCTCTCGCTGTCGGGAGGAATTGATGCGATCCAACTATGGCCGTGTGCTTGACATTATCACTGACAAGGTGACTAGCTGGGTCTCGATGCCTCTTTCCATGGCAGCTAGAGTGTCGCTGATCAAGATGATAATTTTACCTAAACTCCTTTATCTTTTTACTAACATCCCCTACGCACCAAGCCGATTTTTCTTTAACTGTCTTAAAACACAGCTGATCCGACTAACATGGGGAGGGAAACAGCCCAGATTGGCTTGGGACATTATGACTCGGCCCTTCGAGGATGGTGGATTTGAGATCCCGGATCTGGATTTATACTTTGCGTGTGCACAAGCGCACCATACAGCTTACTGGTTCCACCCCCCCCCCCCACCCCACCCCCATATATGCCTCATCTGGCTATTGAAGACGGCTATATGACACCCACACCTTGCACTGCATACCTTAGCACGACAGCAATACCTAGTCACTTGGGGGCTACTACGGTCCAGTGCACTACCAGAGCCTGGCGTGACTTAGCACGCACACTTCAGTGCCCCCTTCTTTACTCACCATTAGTGCCCCTGCAGGGGAGACAGGATATACCGGTCGCTACGGAGGGGGGGTGCCGTCGCATGCTTCGGAAACTATCTTATCACACTTGGGGTCACCTATATAAAAATTGGAAGTTTAAGACGAGTGAGGAGTTTTTTGTCCCCTGCACCCCTACTCCTTTAGAGCGTTTTTATTATGTATGACTTGGACAAGATGTACGATCACTAACCCAGGACTTCCCGTCGGAGCCCCCCACTATGGTCCCTTTGCATACCCTACTACAACAGGACCCCCCTGAACATGTGGTATCGCGTTTATATAGTTCCACTCAAAGGGAATGGGAAAGGAGCCCTGCTCCAGCTAAAGGGAAGTGGGAGGAGGAATTGGAAACTCTCATTTCGGAGGAGCAATGGGCATATAGCTGTCGTCAAACAGGGCCCATCTCTGTAAATAGCAGGCTACGCCTGATACACTACAAATATATTCATCGATTATATTATACGCCTGCTAGGTTGCACCGGCTACGCTTGCGCGATACGGACTGCTGCGATAGATGCGGAGCTGCAGGTGCTGATTTTGGGCACTTGTCATGGGAATGTCCGCTTGTTCGGGAGTTCTGGAGGGAGGTACTGCAGGCACTGGATGCAATGACTGCGATACATGTCTGATGATCCCCCTAACCGTTCTGCTGGGCTATATGGAGCAAATCCCTGCTAAAATGCGGAGGTTTGCCTCTCTGGCCTTTCTGATGGCAAAACGGCATATAGCTTGTCGCTGGGGCCGCAGGCGTGCTCCCAAATTTAAAGAGTGGCTTAACGACCTTGTACATTGCCAGGAGCAGCTGGATATTTATGCTGACCTTATGCCACCTTGCTCACGCTCTAAAGATATTTGGGGCCCTCTTAGGGCGTATCTTTTGGAACCGAATGATGATGAGGGGGTGGACCGGGGTCCTGAGCGGGTGGGAGATGGGGGGGGGGGGGGAGTCCGGGAGAAACCTGTGGAGGCGAGAGAATCCCTAGATATAGGCCCATAGGATCCTGAGGCATGACATTGGAGCGGAGGGTGGGGCACGGGGGGAAGCAATCCTTGACCATACCTGGGCACCTGTGACGTTGGTGGCAACTGGAACGGAAATGTGGCCAACTGTGACTGTTGATCTCTGCAGGAATTTGAGTTAGGGGGGTTTTGGTGTTTGTTACCTTTTAGGAGACCTATATTGAATGCTGCCTGCTCTGATTGACTATTTGACGCGGCCGGCCCATTGGGTTGTTGGCGACTTGCTGTGTATGTATCCCCCATTACTTTTTGCACGGATTACCATGTAATGCTGTGCCGGCCCGATGGGATGTAGGCACTAGGCTGTGTTAACTCCCTGATGTCAATAAAGGTAAAGTTAAAAAAAAAAGTTGTTTCCCACTGATACTCACTGGCTCTTGATGATCAAGGACGGTTTGCAGCGCTGGAATGTCAATGGGAGGGTCGGTCGTATAACCTGGTCTCAGTTTATATCCCGCCAACACTACATCAAACAACCTTCCCAGCACTGGGAAAATTCATTCACTACCGCAAGGAGAAACCATTATAGGTGGAGACTTCAATGCCACAATTGATACATCCATAGATGGACAGCTCCCTAGAGTCCCCAGTAGTGCAAACCTCAAATTAGTGGACTTTGTAGACGCTGTTGATGTCTGGAGATCCAAACACCCGCAGGATGGACAGTATACCTTCCACTCGGGGGTGCACAATAGTCTTTGAAGAATAGACTACATATTCACGTTAGCAACAGGGTTGGAGAGGATATCAGAGATCCAACACTTACCCCGGGGCATCTCTGACCATTCGCCAGTGTACATGGCATACGCATCCCACACTACAACTCGACGTCAGCTGTTCCCATTATACCCTGGATATCTTAAAAATCGAAAGATAGGAAAGAGTCTGCTCACAGCCACAAAGCAATATTTCGCCGAAAACGAACATTCAGTGTCCTCACCTCTGACATTGTGGGAGGCGTATAAAACTGTATTGCGGGGTCATGCAATCTCACTAGTTGCTGGGCATAAAATGTCACAGACAACAGATTGAAGCATTAGAACAGGGAGCAGCCGAGGTGGATCATGCTTATTGACGACACAACACAGGTTGCATTTAGCATAGGAGGAATATAAGGCATTTGCACGGGAGGAAGCGAAGGCCAAACTCGCGACCACGCACCATGCTGTTTACGAACTGGGTGACAAAGCAGGTAAGCTTCTCGCCTGGTTAGATAAAAAATACCTAGCCAGTTGATGGATAGCCCAACTCCGGTTAGAAAATGGGGATATGACCTCAGACCCTCAGCAAATAGTTGACTCATTGGCCACACATTACATAACTATATACACACCCACAGCCAACACCACAATAGAAGACCATCTAGCCTTCCTGAAGGATGTTCATATGCCCACACTATCCCAGGACGCTGCCCTGGCACTTGATGCAGATCTGTCTACAGATGAGCTTACTTTAGCCATAGGTGCACTACATACGGGAAAAGCCCTGGGACCTAATGGCATCCCGGTGGAATTCTACGAAAGAGCTGCTACCCAACTTACACCACACTTACTTAATATGTACAAGACCAGTCTAAAAATGGGAGAATTGCCCAGAGATCCGCGCCTAGCGACAATCGAGGCGATTCATAAGCCGGGCAAGCCACGGCAGGAATGCATCTCTTATAGGCCTATATCCCGAATAAATGCAGAAGCGAAAATACTGGCTAAAACATTGGCAATGAGATTGCAGCCTTATCTCACAACAGTGATCAATCCGGATCAGTCTGGCTTTATGCCAAACCATAACACAGCCTTAAATCTCTGGAGGCTCCATAGTGTCATTGCACCCAGGTCAACTATTGCGGAAGACGCAGTTATTCTTTCCCTAGATGCACGCATGGCATTCGACATGGTCGAATGGCCCATCCTCTTTGCAGTCCTCCAACATATGGACTTCGGCCCCAAATTCTCTGACAGGGTGCGCCTGCTGTACAATAAACCCTTGGCGCAAGTTGTGGCCAACGGCCACATCTCGACGGATTTTCCCCTTGGTAACGGAACGGGGCAAGGCTGCCCTCTTTCCCCACTCTCATTTGCCTTAGTACTGGAACTACTGGCGGCATTGATACGCCAGGATCCGGTCATCCAAGGGCGGAAATGGACCATGGGATGGGAAGACCGCATATCACTATATGCGGATGATGTATTGCTATATTTGACGTCCCCATCACGCTCTATCAACTGCCTGCTAGACATTTGTGCAGCATATGGCTGGGCCTCAGGCTATACTATCAACTGAGCAAAATCCCTTCTCTACATCCTACACGGCCCCCCCGCCCAGACTGCTGTGCAACTGTGATATTCAGACTGCAGAACAGGGATTCAAATACCTTGGCATGTATGTCACACATTAGGCCACGCACTTCACTGAAGAAAACCTTATGAAGCCCCTGGCAAGGTTCCGCCGCGATGTAAAACACTGGCGCTCGTTACCCCTCACTCTATTGGGAAGAGCGACCCTATTCAAGATGATGGCACTTCCCAGACTCTTATATATCCTACAAAACACCCCATTCCCGGTTTGCCCCACCTATTTCACAATGATAAGCACTGAGGTAACCAAACTGCTAATGGATGGAAGGTCTGCCTGTATCGCCATGAAGTAACTAGTGAAAGGCTGGCATGATGGCGGTATCACCCTCCCAAATATACAAATGTACTATTGGGCGTCACAGCTCATTGTGATAAATCAATGGCTTCATGCATCGCCGGATGACCCTAGCATTCCGTATGGATAGGCATCTCCTAGAAGCGGAAGGGATCATGGGGGCAATATATAATAGATCCAGGAAGACAACTCTCACAGGTCCCACGGTGTGAGAAGTTGGCCTGATATGTGATGTCCACTATTCTAGTGGGCACCCTGTATCAGTCAAAAGTAAACAACCCTTATGGTGATGGTTGTAAAGTCAACCTTATAGACCTGCTATCCTAGTGGTAGCATGGACAAAGCAGTCTTAGGCTAAAACTTCAGAGAGCGTGTGAAGCCAGCTGTTTTACCATATGTAACCCCTTGAATACCAAATGAAAGGACACCACACAGGTTATATATAAAATATATATGTATTTATTATAAACACAAACCCTCTGAACTCTTTGAGGTCGGAGGCCAGTACTAACTGGTTGTGATCAGATAAAAATCAGGGATATCTATTGATTCCACACTCTTGCTGTAATGACGAGAACACAAAAAATAATCTAATTTACCATGTTTAAAATGAGGAGCAGAATAATATGTAAAGCCAGGGTCTAATGACCTTACCTTAGCCTAAACATCAGTCAGCCCAAGTGTGCTACACAGATTTAACATTGATTAAAGTCCTATGTTTCCTCGCGACATACCTAGAATTCGATTCCAGATTGTTTTAATAGATTGATATTAAAATCCCCACAAAGATTAATGGGTATTGGCCAGTGTTCTAGCTAGTTAGTCACCCAATTAAAAACCTTTGGATCATTCACTATAGACCTGAATACTGAGCCGAGTGTAAAGGAGAAAGTCCCCATGAGATTGCATTTAGTAATCCCCAATCTCCCCATCAAGTCAGTACGAGTTTGAGGATCTGTATCTTATTATATTGTCCCAAAATAGCAATGCCTCGTGCATGAGTCTATTCGGTAGTCCCCGCTATGAATCGAAAACCTAATTTCTTTAGGAGACCAATTCTTCTATATGGGTTTCTTGCAGGCAGATGCTATCTGTTAGAAATACCCGCAACCCCTGAAAAACCCTTTGCATTTTTTTGGCATCATGTAGCCCACAGATATTCATAGTGGCAAATTGGAGTTTCGCCGTACCTATCATCTGAGCAGTCATAGTATGCTTTGTCCTCTACACACCATGTACCACATAAAATTAACATACCTCCAGAGATAATACCCAGTATACCCTGCACCCAATCCAAATCAAATTCCAGCCCTTCTGTGTGGTCCCTACACCCCTCTCCCTTTCCTCCCCCTACCGCTCCCCCCAACAAAACAAGCAATTGGGCAAAGCCTGAGCGATGAGTGCTTAATCGCCTACCTACGCCGCCTCCCTCTCCAAATCCGTGCGATAAGAAAAAAAATATTCTTTTGCCTTCCGATACCCCTTCAAATGATACACTACTAACCATCATCCTAAAGATCACTTAGCCTTGTTGCTACTGGCCCCCTGGCTAAGACCTGACAAATATTCCTGAGCCTGTATTTCAGAAGTAAAACTAAGAGTGTTTCCTTTAAAAAGAATCTTTAACCTGACTTAATTTTGAAGATAAACTTCTGTCCCGATTCTTTGGAAGGGGTTAATTAACTGTCGAAGGTGCCATCTTCGCTCCACAGTAGCATTGCGAAATCCGTTTTTGCGAAAAATGTCACCCCTTCAAATGTCCTTTTGCCATTTGGGCGAGCCTCATCATATATAAATTGCCTCAGTAAAAAATTACCAAACTTGTATGCCCTGGGCCTTTCAGACTCACTCTGTGGATATTTTTTTGCCACAAGTGGAAATCTGTGGGCACGGTGGAATTCAGAGTACCAATCGCATATAGCCTCTTAAGAGTTTCACCAAAAAATCCCTGGGATTGCCTCCCTCCACCCCTTTAGGGATCCCCAGAAAGCGTAAATTAATCCGCCATTGGCTATTTTCCTGGTCCTCCATCTTAAGCATAACTTCAGCTAATGCCGCACTCTGGGACGCATTATCTGCTTTCAAGGCTTCCATCTCTGCTTCCAGGGACTCTGATCGACCCTCCACTGTTGTTAACCAATCGATCTCTGCAAGTTTTATTTATTTCCGCATCCCCCATGCAATTTTGCTCCGGTTTTCTTCTTGCATTTGTTTCAGGAATTAAAAAATGTATAGAGTGATGGTTCTTGGCTTCCTTCAAGCAGTCCTATGGCTGCATTATCAATATTGCTAGGACCAGGCTCTTGGAAGTATAATTGAGCATTAGAATATTCCCATTTCAGTTGTTTTCTGCTAGTAACTGAAATGCGTTCTGTTTTTAAATTGTTTATTTTTACTTGTTTGAGGCTTTCTTCCTCTGAGTTAGCTGGAGATCATCATTCAAGATACTGCTATTCGAGTCTGAGGTACCCTCATTACTCAGTGAGGAGCTCGTTTGCTTGGAGTCAGTCAATTTTTCTCTCATCCAGCCCCCCCCGGCAAATTGGGGTATAGGGCTCCCAACTGCCTATAGCTTATTTTTCCTGAGTCTCCCCGAATGACTGCTTTAGCTTTTATTGTGCTTGTAATCTCCTCCTCCTCCTCCCCTCTGGTTGCTCCTGGCTTTACTGCAGTAATGATGCCCCCAGAATCAAATTTGAGGTCACTCCACTTGTGTCATACCCTTGATCAACTATTACACATGTTAATGATTGCATTTCACTGCCTTCCATCAATGTTCTTGCCGCCTTGCCCCTGTCTGTCTCTTCAAAAGTTACATGAATTAAACTGCCCGCCTTACAATTTTTTTGGGAGGGGGTCATTAATTGTCTGAAGGGCGGGTTGTCGCTTTTTTCTTTAACTTCTACCAGGATGCTGGGCGCAAAAAGAGATACAACTATAGGTTGTGATGTCCCTCCTTCCATCTGTCCTAAGCTGTGGAGAGTCTTCAGTGATTGTTTATTGCCTCCTCCAGGCTCTTGTTTTGGGATTCATAGGACGCTCCCTCTGCTTTGCTTCCCTGCACGCCTCGGAAGCAGCCATCAGTGGACCACATGGCGTTGCTCCGCCTCTTGCAGCTCTGGCAGAGCTCGGGCCGGCAGCCCGTCCCTTCACTGCCTTTTCTCCTCGCCCGCCCTACTCGCCACCAAGAATTTGCCACTACTCAGACTTGGCTGTCCTCTGGGGGCGGAAAAAGTTTTAAACAAGCCGACAATAATCCGAGCCAGCTGGCGGACCAACTCTGCACACCCCAAGAGCGGGAAATCGAGTCTCCAGTTGAGGGAGCAGGACACAGGTACAGGGGTCATGGGGCGAGCGAGGTGGATGTTTCAGAACGCGGCCTGATAACTTTCTTGCCTGCTGCTCTGTCTGATGCTGCTAGCGCTGGGATGCCTTAGGGTAGCTATGTGCTTAACAAATGTATAATAATAATAATGATCATGTCAACCAGACACAATTTTTGCACCACAGGATCAATATCAGAATTAAATGTATGCCACGATTGTACTCTGGAAAAAAATAATGGGGTCAAATTAGTTTATAAAAGGAAAAGTGACTGAGTTTGCTCACAAAGCAAGTAAATGGTGCAGTACTACAGGCTTATACCAGGAGTCCCAGTGGAGTTGTAGAGTTACCTCCATTAGCTACATAGGGTATCGCACCCTTAAAGCTATTTTAAAAAGAGAAAAATTGCGGCAGAGCATACGTTTCCATTTTTGGGGGGGGCAAATAGGATTTTTTTATTAGCTTGCGTCTTAAAAAAAAAACATTGTTGTTTATTTTGCTTTTATTTCACAAAGCTAAATACATTTTTAAAACTCAAGCTAACAAATATCACTTCCGATAAAAACCAAATGGAAATGAATGCTCGGCTGCAATCTTTCTCTTCATAATTGCATTAAGGGTGCAGTACCTTATGGGGCTAATAGAGGTCCCATTACAACTCCACAGTAAAACCTAGTAACAGCCTGTGGTACTGCACCTTTTACTCTTTTGAATTTATTTTATTCCTTATGCTACTGCTGGGATATGTTTTGGCAAAAAAGAAATGCAACAAACATTTGTATTTGCAACGCAACAGCTCACAATGTCACTGTTGCAAGACCTATTGCATTGCAAATGCTTGTTCTTCACGCCTCCCAGGATGAGGGCAAGATGGAACTGATGGGCCCCTCAAGATTGTAAAATGACCTTGTTCTAACCTGGCTAGCTATCTAAGCCTAATGAACTGCACAACACACCTTTAAAGAAGAGGTCTTCAAACCTTTGTAGGTTGAGCCCGCCCCAGCTGAATTTTTTTAATTGGGCCCCCTCCCCCCCCAACCTGACAGAAATGTCGGGAATCTGATACACTACATATTCGACCGCCAATCGCATATCCCGGCCATATTCGGCAAATAACGTTCAACACAATAAGAGTGTTTAGTGTGTGTGGTTAAATGACAGAGGCTTATTACACAGCTCAAAACACAATTTTCCAAGATGAAAATGTGCGCAAATAGTTTTTACTAGCATGCTTCGGTTTACATGACCTAGATTGATTATAACACCACCAACATAAATGTGACGGGTGTGCGTGATTTTTGCCACAGAGACGGTCAATCTGTGGATGGATTTTCGATACAGCCATCCTCAGGTTGTGCTCCACATCCAGTCTTGAACGGTACTTAGTCTTTAATACCACAATCGCTGAGAACCCAATCTCACAGAAATAGGAAGAGCTAAAAGGCAACAGAGTTTTGATAGCAGGTGTGCTGTGTGTACAGATTCCGTGAGGATGAAGCACTCTTGCTTTACTTCCTGAAAATAATATATCTTTGCTCTCTTGTGTTATTTTGTCTGGTAATGAAGTGGCTGCCTAAGAGTGAATTGGTGATTCCCATTTAGATATGAGTTTTTGTAATACTGTAAAAAGGAAAATCTCTTTGAACAGGAGAAGGCGCCGTGCTCCAGGTTTTTGTTGTCTATATTTGGGCACACAGTTTCTTTCTCCTTTGCTCTGTTCAGACTTTGCTCGTCCATGCACACCCTGAGAATGGGATACGATACTAGCAAGCCCTACATTTGTCCCCTGTAATGCAAGGTTTTGATTAATCCAATATTATATAATACAGCGGACATATCTCGCCCCGGACAAAGTTAATCCATTTTCTCACAGACAGGATCCATGTTGTCTCTGATGCAGTCATCATGATGTTGACATTTTACATATGCTGTGGTCATGCCCCAAATTGCAACACTACTGGGAAGGGGTGACGCAGCACCTGTCCAAGTGAACTGAAACTGGTCCCAGGATGCTTGTTTCTGGTCCAGGGAAGACATGGCTTGGCAGTTCGCGCTGGACTGTTCCCATGAGGCACAGGATCAGACTGATTTGCATATCGTCATGTCTGAACTGGGGTGGCGGAGTGGGCTAAAGAATGATGATGGATTAAACACAGATCAGTTGACTGGGAGTGAGTGCTTGCAATGTTCAACACTCCGTCCATCATCCCCTTTGGTTTTGCCAAGTGTAC
The DNA here is from genome assembly GCF_964261635.1 of Lissotriton helveticus. Taxonomy (NCBI): domain Eukaryota; kingdom Metazoa; phylum Chordata; class Amphibia; order Caudata; family Salamandridae; genus Lissotriton; species Lissotriton helveticus. The sequence goes on from NC_136071.1 coordinate 408,360,023, forward strand.
TGACAGACATCTTTAGCATTCATGGGAAGTCTGTATACTGGGTCTGTTCACAAGGGAACACAAAGCTACTACTAAATTCTTGGACCGTGGCTTAGTGGTAGCTAAACGCATCCGCACAAGACACTGGAAATCCAGGCTCCCTCGCCCCCCTTTCCATCCCTACTGGCCTGGGCCCATTCAATCCTTAACTGGGCTAGGGCGGACTTAGTGTCCCTCATAGGGAGGGTACTCTGGGTCTTCGCAAAATCCCTATCATGTCCAGCTGGGATGCAATATTTATGGCCCTCCAGTCTGCATTACGACCTGAAGGGTACGCAGATGACACCTGCGAGGTGTCACCTGCACTTGGACATGCACAAACTCACAGGCCATGGCTTTAATAGTTATAATGCTCCTGAGTACAGACACTGTGATACATGAAGTGAGGCAAATCGGGAATTTAATGCAATATTAGTATTTAACATAGCAAACAGACACTGCATTGAGTGACAGCAAACCTTTTTTTGGTGAATCCCTGTTTATTATCCCCAAGTTCACTTGTTTGATTTAAGTCTGTGCTATATATTGTGATTTTCTCCTGAAAGACATGGATGCTCATGGTCACATAATTCGCTTGTAAGTTGGATGTTATTAACATGATATGTAGCAATTTATATGGTGATCTTAATACCTACTTTCTGTGACTGGTTTATTATGAAGGGTGCTATCTGTCTGTGCTTCACCCCCACGGTACAGTATATATGTTCACTTACCTATGTACAAGGGTGTTCTATATAGTTCACAGACTCCGTCAAGTTTAGATAGAAGAGACTTCATTATTCACATTTCCCCCCATTCTCTTCAAATTCACGCGAGGCATTGAGCTTTCCGTGGGGTGTTGTGAACCTGGGGCAGGTGCCGGAGCAGAAACTGACTCTGGTAGGACACTGCCTTCTACAAGATGGCGCCGCTGGTGCGAGGTGACCGCTTATCGGTCCGGTGAAGAGGAATGCAAGTGTTGGCTGCTGGCCTAAGCTGGAGACAGTGGGTCTCTGGCTCGGAGACAGCAGCAGGATGATGGTCAGGATGTCCCGGTACAGACAGGATGGGGAGGGGGAAAGATGAGTGCGGCGAGAAAAAGGGAGTATCTTGCAAGAACGCTGAGATTACTGTAAACTTTCTCACCTAGAGTATGTGGGAGTACGAACTGCAAGGCATATGGGGCAGGGCGGAGAAGTGTAAAACTATTGGGAAGTGAAAGAGGAAAACATGGTGGTCCCCAGGACAGAGCGGAAAAAGCAGAGGTCAGGTCTGCTAGGGAAATGGAACGGAAGGGGGTGCAACTGGATTTTGCAGATTTGTGGGTGCTCTAGCGAACTAAGAGGTTCATTCTTGCCATTCTCCTCTTGGGGGGTGCTTGGGTCTGGTGGTAAATAAATGAATGTTCCTGCAGGCAGTTATGTGCAGGATTCCACGCATTTGCCGAATACTTGAGACAAGGGTGCCTCTCTGCCAAAGATAATGCTGCCATTATACTTCCTCTCCACTAGGACCACCCTCTCCAAACTCTGATTAAACTCTGTGCTCAGCCATCCGTACAGCTCTAGCCAGTTGCACAATCCAGCTTTGCTGATTGGCCTCCAGTCCACTCGTGATTACCTGATTGAGTCACGTGAGATGAAGTGAGCTGGGCCTGTCCTGAGTAGGCTGGATCTGGGTAGGACCACTAATAGCACACCCCTGAGCCAGCGCTGTGATTGTCCTAAGGAATGGATATCTGAGAGTACAGAGTGAGCACTGCATGCACTTATCGATTCGATTGAGTGCACCATGGTTGGTGTATTCTGCTCAGCCAGCAGCTGGAGGAGTTTTTTTTGCCAAACTTGGCACTCCAAGCGGCGCGCCAAAAACTCCACCAGTGGACCAGAGTTCACTGCCGAGCCCTAGTCCTGTACCCTGTAAAAGAAGTCCCCAGATGGGCCCCAGCTCATCCCGCTAGAAGGCCTCTGCCGCTCCAGTTGTGATGCAGCCCAGTCCACTTTTTCAAAGGCACAGCAGGCCTCTTTCACTGGCCCAACACACAACCCCTCGCTCACCTCGCAGTGACAGACCCCAACATGCCTCAACAGTATGGCCGCCCCAGCATCGCTCCTTGTATTTCTCAGTAGGAGTAAAGTAATATATAGATATACGCAACTATATAGAAAGGTATACATGTATATGGGAAAATAATGGCGAGTTACTGTTTTTAGTTAAATTTTTTTACCATTTCCTGGGGGGGTGGAAATTGTATGCATTTTTATTTATACTTATTTGTATTTTATTTTATCCCCAATATTTCAGTGGTGAAGCACTTAGAGATACAATTGTTATGATCATATTTACGCATTTTGATGGATAAAATAAAACCGAGGCCCATAAGCATCTAATCAAATAACTGGAGTGTAACCGATGCAGTGATCTATACACATGTTAATCATTAATATTTATATTTTAGCCATAAGTAGTGTATACATTTGTTAACCAGACCTATACAAATGTGTATATATTTTGAAGCCATGAGTAGAATGTATTTTTTTTCAAAGAAATGCACATAGCTAAATACATATAATCAAAATTTACCAGTTTACATAAACAAGCATATGTTGTAAAATCTGTGTGTTGAGTATAGTGGTTGTGTAGGAAAGTGCAAATTTTTGAGTAGTCTTCTGAAGATAGGATAGTAATCTGTTTACTTTATCTGTTTACGTTTGGGGGTGATGAATTCCATATTTTGTCTGCTTGAACAGAGAAAAATGTACCACCCATGTTTTTTCTTGTATATATTTCATGGTTTTATTCCTGATGGAAAAGTGGTCCTTGTTCCAAGTATTGCTTTGTGGGTGATACAAAGCAGCTTGAAAGTGGTTCTTCGGTCAAGCGATATCCAATGTTGGGCCCTCAAGAGGAGATGTGGGCTTGTGGCTTTACATGTAGGAGTAGCCTGGCAGCAGCGTTATGAATTTTTGTAGACTTTTTAAAGTTGATAAAGATGATCTATGGTAGAGGCCTTTGGCGCAATCAAGTTTAGACAGGATAAGAGAGATAGTAGCTTGGACTTTGTGTGGCAATCTAGGTGGGGTAAGATAAGTCACAGTTTTCATAGTAATGAAGCTTGATCCTGCTAACTTAATCACCTGGACATTCATTGATGGTATATCTCCTTGGTAATTCTAAGGTTTCTTTCTTCAATGGATGCTTTAGGAGTTGATCCCAGGTCATCAGGCCAGATGCGGAGTGGGTCATCATTTTTCGAATCGCCACATGTGAGTATTTCAGTTTTCTACGCATTCAATTTGAGATGACTCCATGTCATTCACTGATCAAGGGCTCTGATGCAACTGAAGAATTTTGAGTTTCCTATGTATTTGTGGATTTCCAGTTTAAGATGTATTTCTGCTGCATCTTTGTAGCACAGAAGGTGAACTGAAAGGTATTGATCATTGTGGGAATGACTTCATGTAGATTTTGAAAAGCATGGGTGAGATGATGAAGCTTTGAGGCACCCTTGCTTTTGTAAATTACGTTGTCGATGAGAAAGGGGAAATATGGACGACATTTGTTTTGAAGGTAGGATGTGATCCAGTTGAAAACAGTCTCCTCTATGCCAGCTTTGCTTAGTAGAGTTTTTAGATTAGTGTCCTGATAAACGTTCGTAGCCACCTGAAAGGCCCACGAGAAGTTAAAGCAACCCTGTTTCGATCTACTGTGTTTTAAGGTCATCTGAGATGCCTATGAGGGTACATTGTGTGCCTCTTCCTGGACGGTATCCTGTTTGGAAGTCTGAAAGTATGGAGCTGTATTAAAAAAATTGTGACATCTGGGTCAATGCTTGCCTTTCTATCAGTTTGCCTAAGAAAGGTCAATTTGTAATCAGTATGAAGATGTTCAAGTTATGTGGGTCCAGGTTTGTTTTCTTTAATAATGGGCGTATGTATGCCCTTTTTTAAGTTTTCCGGAAAGATTTCTGTGGTTAAATAATTGCTTGAAGGAATGTAGACGCTAGGTTACCCTACCCTTGGAGGGGATTGTTGGAAATGGGTTGGTGCCGGTGGCTTTCCTTTCTTTTAAATAGGAGTCCAACATGTCTGCTTTGGTTGTTTAATGATTTTGCTAGTATATTCTTGAGATAGGGAATGAATTCCATCTGTGTAAATAGATTTACTAAATTCACTGCATTTTGTGAAATTCTTTATTTGCACATTTAGTTTTTTGAATTCTGTTTGAATAGTACATCTTTAATAATTTTTTATTTATTTTATTTTTGTTAACTTTTTTGATTGTTGACTTGTATATTCTGTTAAGTTTGTGTCAGTGGAGTTTACCTTGATTATTGAGCCAGTTGTGTTGCAGCTTTGCAATTTATTTAATAGTTATGCATTCATTCAATGTACTTGTTTTCTTTTGTCCTGTTTTGTTCTTGGAGGTATTAGGATATCAAGAGCTTCCTGGAGCCACTCTAAGTTTTTAAACTGAATTTATTGTGTATAAATCTGTGTTGGATGTTAGTTGTGTTTCTAAGTATTCAAAATTGAGTTTGTTCAATAGTCGATATGAGGTTGCATATAAGGTAGGCTTAGATGTGGTGATTTGTGGTGTTTTGTGTTGGAAAGCTACTTGATGGTGGTCTGACCAGAGTAATCCTTTGAAAGGTAACTTGGTCTGTATTTGCAAAAACATCTAGGATGTGTCAAGCGATGTTTTTGGATGATCTGATGTAGATTCAGTGTGTTTAGGCCAGTGATGATAGTTCTTAGATGGATGGAGCCTATTGGGTTCGTCAAACCATATATTTAAGTCACCTAAGATGCGTATTTTGGAGTGTCATAAGGTTTGAAACTGTGACTAGAAACTTGTCTTGAGATGTTTAATTGCTAGGTGGTGGACTGTAAAGAAGGAAGTTACTGGAGGAAGTTGCCAAAGGGTTGAATCTGGTGATAAGGACCACACAATCTTGTTTGGAAATTTTGCCCAATTCAGTGAGATTTGTTTCCTTTATTATAACTGGTCTACCTCCTCTCTTGCCTATGTGATTTTGTGTGACAGTTGGATAGCCTCGAGAAGCTGTTTCATGCAACACTGGAGCCATGTCTTCTCCCAGCCATGATTCAGTTATGAAGAGAAAGTCACGCTGTGTCTCTATGAAAAGGTCGTAGTTGTGGAGCGTGTTTTTAGAGTGTGATCTGGCAGTCTAGAGATTGTGTTTTGGTGGTGGTGTGACCCTTTTTTCCAGAAGAGTGAGTTGTATTCTTTGAACTTGTAGAAGGTATACTATTAGTATTGGTATTAACTGTATCAGGATAACAATAGTGTTTGACTATATCTTAATCCCGGTCCACAAGGCTTGGAAGGCATTTAGTTGGGTCTTCATGTAGGTGGTGGAGATAGTGGTCGAGTCAGTTGGTGGGTTATTTTGTTTTTGTAGAGTAGCCTTGTGTAATAGACAAGGAGATGGGAAGTTGCTAAGAATGCTATTTATTTTATTTGTGTTTTTTGAGGTTGAAGGTCTGTGGGCTAGGGGTGGTGGTGGTGGTGGCGCATGTGGGTCATGTTTTAAGACTCTAAATTGTGCAGTGGATAAGAGACAGATGAGTGGATGTGAGGATTGGGAGTTTGTGGTAGATGTTGGTGAGGATAGAACATTTGGGAGTTACAATTCAGGATTTATAAAGTGCTGCTAATCACTCCATAGGGTATTCAGGTGCTTGCATGTCCCGGAGGTTTATTCGAACTGCCAGGTCTTGAGGCTGAAAGTGAAGTGATTGTCCGAAGTTACTTGGGGAGACTGTTCTAGGTCTTAGCTGCGATGTGGAATAAGGAACGTGCTCCACTTCTGCTTCTGTAGATGCAAGGAGTATCAGCAAGTAAGAGGGAGTCCGAGCGTAGCCTTCTCGACGGTTGGTGAAAGTTCTAGCGGTGGTTAATGCAGGTGTGTCCTTAGTTGTGTAGACCCTTGTGTCCATGGGTCAGCAGCTTGAATTGGCATCACTTCTGTACAGGGAGCCAGTAGAGTTGCCGTAGGTGGGGTGTAATGTGGGTGCTGGGGAAGGCTGAAGATGAGTTGGGCTGCAGCATATTCTGTATGATCTGAAGTCTCTGTAGGAGGTGTGCTGAATCCTATGTAGCGGGTATTGGCGTAGTCCTGTTGACTGGTGATGAGGGCCTTTGCCTCGCTGCTTCTCGAGTATTGGGGTAGTCTCTTGAACATCTTATGTAGCATGCGCAGAGTGAGGAAGCAGGCGAAGGAGACCAAAGGAATCTGTGAGCTTGTTGCTACTGGTTCCAAGGTTTTTGGTGTGGTTGGACGGAGTGGGTGCGGGTCCTAGGTCTGATGGCCACCAGGAGTCATTCCATGTGTTGCTGCTGTTGCCGAAGATCATTCCTTCCGTCTTGTCTGTGTTCATCTACAGGCAGTTGTTCAACCATTTGGCGGTGCCTATGCACCTGTGGACATTGGTTCTGGTGGTGGTAGGTTCATCTGAGAGTGAGAGGATGAGTTGGATGTAGTCTGCCTACGAAATTGTTGAAAACCTGGGGTCGGACCATATTGGCCAGGAGGGTCATATATACATTGAAGCGAGTGGGGCTGAGGGATGAGCCTTGGTGGATGCCACCAGTTATCTCCTTGGATTCGGTGGTGAAAGGTGGATCCTCTGGGTTCTTCCTGTGAGGAAGGTGATCCATCTGAGTGGTTCTCCTTTAATGCTGATTTGGTGGAGTCTTTTGGTCAGGCGTTGGTGGGATACTGTGTTGAAGGCTGCCGAGAAATCGAGGAGGATCAGAGGTGCTGTTTCTCCTTGGTCGAGGAGGGTTCCGATGTTGTGGCTACGATCAGGGTGGTTTCGGTTCTGTGATTTCTGTGGAAGCCGGATTAGAAGACAGAGAGTAGCTAGTTCTGCTCCAGGTGTGTCATGAGTTTCTCTTTGATATTTTCCAGTACCTTTGCTGGGGATGGGAGCAGGGAGATTGTCCGGTAGTTTTTGAGTTTAGGGTCGGTGGAGTTTTTTTTTAATAAGAGTCTGACTTCGGTGTTTCCAGGTGTTGGGAAATGGTGCTGTGATGGTAGGGTGGTGAGTTTCTGGCAGATCCATTTATTTCAGAGGTTGAAGCTGTGGTGCGGGCATGGGGCTGTGGGAGCTCCTGAGTGGATGGATTTCATGATAGATGTTGTGTCCTGTGTGGAGACTAGGTTTCAGGTGATCAGTTTGTGGTTTATGTTGGTTGCCGAAGTGGCATTTCTGTGGAGAAAGTCCGTAGCTGTGGTTTGGTGTTTGAAGGTTTTGTCTATGGTAGAGATCTTGTTGTGGAAGTAGACGGTGAGGTTGTCTAACCGATCCTGTGAGGGTGTGATGTTGTTTTCGCTGGCAGCTGGGTTGGAGAATTCATCAACGATGTTGAAAAGTTCCTTGTGGGTGTTGGTTTCGATGCGTATGGCTAGGGATGACTTTGTTACCCTCAGCAGGCAGTGGTAGAGGTTGAAGGAGGTCTTGTATTCTGCCATATCTAAGGTGTCCTTGCTGACGGGCCTTCTCCTCGCCAGCTGTTTGCGGTCTCGTATCGCTGTTCTGAGTTCTTGGGTGTACAACTGGCCCTTTAAGAGGATTTGCTTTGGGTATTGCTCTTGATATTGGGATTGTGGTTTTGCCATCGGTGGAGGTGCAGTGTATGGTCTCTTTGTGGTTGATAGCTGTTACTCCTCCCGGCTTGTTGGTGCGGTCCTGGTGAGTGATTTTATATGTGTCTGAGATCGCTGTGGCAATATTTGGGGTGGATCTGAGGTTGAGCAGGGTTTCATAGAGTAAAACTGTCAGATGCAAGGGTGGCGATGAGGTCCCATCATTCCGAGGAATGCCTGCCTAGTGAGAGTGTGTTGAGAAGGGGGCATGCGAGTTGGTGTTTTTGTTCCAGGTGGTGTCCTTTGTGTGTTTGGTTGGTGTGTGTGCTGTGCCAGGTGAAGTGGATGCAGGTGAAAGGTCCTGCCGTTGAGCATGGAGAACGTACTTTTTTTAGGATGTGTATTATTTGTGTAGTCCTGATGGTGAAAGTGGGTGTTTTGTTTCTATTTTTTGACAGAATATAATTTGAAACTGTGTGAGATTTATGTGCTGATTTGTGTTAGGTTTTGTTTTTGTGGAGTAGTGAGATGAGATATTGATGTAGTGAATTTTTGTGAAGAATTTGGATATAAAGTACTGTTGGCGAGTGGAAGTTGAATGATAAAGGGCAGGTGATGTGAGTTGGAGGAGAGTGAAAGTAGTGTGTGAGTAGATGAACAGTGGTTATGTGTGTTTGTAGTAGATTTGGTAGCTGAACAGGTAATGTGTGGTGGGGCATACATTGTTTGGTTGTGTGTTTTTAGTGAAAAAAAGAGGGTGCTGTTGGTGGATGACATGAGTGGAGTATAGGGTTGGTAATGAAAAGGAGTCTGTTAGGAGCAAGTAGGAAGTAGAGCTGGTGTTCCGTATGAACAGTGAGTGTGTGTATGAAAGGATTATGCTTATGTATAATGTGGGTTTGTGTTGGTTATATGTGAATTTGATTGTGGTATAGAGTGTTAGAGAATGAGGTGCCACTGTGTGGCACCTCATTCTCTAACACTCTATACCACACTGTATATATGTGGTTTGTGGGGTTTAGTAGTTGTGGAGACATTGAAATGTGGATATTTTGTTGTATATGAGCAGTGTGTTTGCTGAGATTGTGGATGGCTTAACATGGTTGCTGGTAAATCGAAAAAAGGGCAGCATCTCTGGTCCTAAGCCCGACCCGAACAAGCAACTGCCTTTGTCCTCTCCGCCTTTAGCCTTGATGCCAGGGCTGAGATGCCCTGAGCCCTGGTGCCCTATTAACCTATCGAAACTCTAGCCCTGGGAACGCTAGCTCAGTCAGCCAATCACAAACCTAAGCACCAAGTCCAATAGAATCCATAGCTGTAGAAACCAATCAGAACACAGATGCAACAACCAATAGGAAGCCTATTTAGGGAGCATTTGACCTTAAACTTAAGGGTCTGTGCAGCGGGGAGAGTCGGGGGTGTAAGGAAGAGCTCCTGAAGTCTGAATCTCATTTGATACAGACAGGCTCAGCACACTTTCTAGCACCTGGTTAACCTTGTAGGTAAAGCTTAAATCTAAAACTATTAAAATACAGATTTTTGCACACTTAAAAAGGCAAAAACGAGTGGTAAATGCACCTTCTGAACACAAATTAAACCACAAAACAAATTAAACAGTCTCCTAAACACCCGGGTTCGGCTTAGGGGTGTATTTTGAATTGGTGGTGGTGGTGGTGAGGAAAGGTGGGAGAGCGGGTGGGAGAGTGGGGGGGGGGGGGGCATATGCCTTCTAGCAGCCTTGACACAGTTTAGGGGAAAACTAGGAAAGAAGTCTAAACAGTCACGGGTAGAAGAAAATAGCAGTTTTAAAAGTACAAATTGCACAGAAACCAAGAGATAAATGTAAACAGCCAGAGGTAGAGAAAACAATCATTTTTGACAGTTTAAAATGACACGGCGCAAAGTGCAATGTGTTCTTATTGGATGTATGACGTTACAACGCGAAATATTACAACGCACTCCGTTACAACGCATTTTTTACAATGCAGGATCCATTACATCGCATGCCTTTACAACGCATGACATTACATAGCAGATGCTATTACAACGCATGCCATTACAATGTAAGTATAGGTAAGTATATTATTTTTTTTTTAAATGTAAGTAATTTAAATTTAATTAATTAAATAAATTAAATTATTTTTAAATAATTATTTAGTACATATATTACTTTAAGTTTATTTTTAAAAGAACTTTTAATAATAAAGAACTATTTTTAATACATAATAAAATTATTAAAAATAATGTTTTTAATTAAAATAAAAGATTGTATTTTAAAACTAAACCCTAAAAAAAAAACCTGTACCCCAAACCCAGTCCTGAACCCTAAAAATACCCCTGTACCCCAAACCCAGCCCTGAACCCTAAAAATACCCCTGTACCCCTAAACCCAAACCCAACCCTGAAACCTAAAAATACCCCTGTTCCCCAAAACCCAAACCCAGCCCTGAAACTTAAAAATACCCCTGTACCCCAAAACCCAAACCCAGTCCTGAAACCTAAAAATACCCCTGTACCCCAAAACCCAAACCCAACCCTGAAACCTAAAAATACCCCTGTACCTCAAAACCCAAACCCAACCCTGAAACCTAAAAATACCCCTGTACCCCAAAACCCAAACCCAATATAAAAAAACATAAATTAATATATTTATTTATTTTAATAATAATTAAATTAATTAAATAATGTAAAATAAAATTATATACTTACCTATACTTACGTTGTAATGGCATGCGTTGTAATAGCATCTGCTATGTAATGGCATGCGTTGTAAAGGTATGCGATGTAATGGATCCAGCGTTGTAAAAGTTGCGTTGTAATAGAAGTGCGTTGTAAAAGTTGCGATGTAACGGTTGTTTCCCGTTCTTATTACCTCCCTTTTTCCTTGCAGACTAGCTGTTTAGGGCTCAGAAGCTGGGACTACAAAATCATCTTGATGCTCACCACTCTTGCAGCCATAACTTGTGCAATCCTAGCTTGTGTTGTAAAGTTGCAATTTGTGTTTAATATTCTGAAATTCTTCGTAGTCCGCAAATTTTCCACTTTAATCATTTTTTAAATATTGATGGCCCACAATTTTCCCCCATCAATAAAGATTTACAATAACTATGACAAAACAAGCATTGAAAAAGTCAAAAAGCTGACAGCCGAAGCTAGACTTATTTGCTTTGCAAATACTTGTTTTCTTCTGCTCTAAGAATTGTCTTGATGCATTTTTAACAAAGTCTCACATATCTACATTTGGCGACAATAGCCATGGGTTGATCTGCGAAAGTATTCAAACCTATGTTGACAACTGCCACATCAGTATTGGTCTTAAACTCATAAATACCTAGGACTCGCAAGCTTATTTTCCCTCTCACTGTTACGGCTTGATAAATTGGACCTTAAAAACATCTGAGTTGTATGGAGTGTATCGCACTATAATTACTGGATGTGATAAAATCCTCATTCCTGCTCTCATTTTGCAGCGGAAAAGACCCAGTAATTTTTGGGACATGCAGACTTTTTGCATTAAGCACCAGCAACCTCCGCTTATTGCCCAAATGTTGGAATAAGTGGAATTTCTCCATACCCAGGAGCATCGGATTTTAACGACTGCCGCTCGTAGGCTTGAACTCTGTGCATTTTGGTGTCCGGCTTGAACTGTGTGGCTGTGGACTGGGGAAAGGACTTTGAAGCCCCTGATTGGCGGAGAGCATCTACGGGAAACAGCCGGGTCGGGACTGCGAGGTCCAGCGGGCCGTGCGGTGTGATCAGTGGCCGCAGCTGGAGCCTCTTCCCGTATCCCTCCCTCGGACTATATTTGACACGCCCATTGACGCGCTAGCGGGACACGCGCGCGGGACGTAGAGCGGGGCGAAGCCCGGGCAAAGGGCGGGCCGTCTACGGCCGTCCAAGGCCGAACTAGGCTGGACAGGGCCATCCCATTTTAATTTCCTAGTAGCTGTTAGGTTGTATATCCAATTTTATTCGTCCATTATTGTGCTGCATGAAAGATTTTCCGATAAAGACGTCAATCTATTGTAATATTAATTAACGGTGAAAGGTGGGTCAGCCATTATGGCCTTACGTTCAGGGAAAAATAGACTGGTTACTGTTAAAACAAACGCTGGACTAGTCACAGGTACTCTGGACCAATTCTTTAAAAGGACCACGAAAATACTGGAGAAGGAAATAGCCCTTACCAAAAAACGTTTGTCGCTTGATATTTTGACAGGCAAGCGGTCTTCCTTGGGGGCGATCGGCTCAGCTATAACACCGGCTGATGGTAATGAGTTGGCCCCCTTGGTAGTTTCTAGCCCTATACCCTGTCTATTAGAAGACCTGGCAGCAGGTTCAGTTAGCGGCACCACATCGAGTCTAATTGCATTGGGTTCCTTCTCTAGCAATGAAAGCCGTAAAAATCAACACCTATTTTATCTACCCCCCAATTTCCGTTCCCCTGGTATTACAAGCGAAGGGGCGGGAGGGGGAGGTGGGTGAGGAAAACGGTTCCCTGACCCTTAAACCCAAGAAAAGGAAGAGAGGGGAGGGTCATAAGAAGAATAGTGGTCAGATTAGAAGCAAAGCACCTAAAGAACAAAACCGTAGAGTTTCCTCGCTGTTGGTAGTTGAACCTACACTCTTAAATGGCGCCTTAAATAATCAGGCTTCGCCTGAGAATCAACTGCTGAATAACAACGACGATTTATTAACCAAAATTGAATCTTTAGTAAGGTCTTTAATATTGCCTCTGATTCATAGAACTAAGAATATTAATGAAAAACTGGAGCACCTGGAAGAAACAGTTAAAGGGAATACATTAAAGATGGACGTGCTGATTAAAAGTATAAAAAGTAATCAAGGGGGAATTTGTCCTGCTGCTAAAGCAGCTAAGGCTAAACCCACTAAAGCAACAAACTCAGCGGTTAATAAAACTGTTGAAGGTCAGCCCGCTTGGGGGATAAGGGTGTCGATAAGGGCGCTGTAACCAAGGAAACTTTATGTCCTACCGTGCAAAGGTTGGTTCCCCCCACTAAGGTTTTAATACGAATAGCGTCCCCCACGGTAAACAATTTACAGAAAACAGGCCTCTGTCGGTGAACCTTCCCCCTGAATCAATTCCCCTCACTATTATTTTAACAGGGGTGCCAAAACTAAGTCCAGAATCCCGTGAATCGGATAGAGAAATTAGGAATAAAGTCATTTGTTGGCTTAATAAGAATAGGCAATTACCCCCGGGTTCCAACACAGAGATTTTAGGTGTGAGGCGGGTGGATTAGATAGGTCGGAGTACAAAAGACCTCGAGGGGGACTGCATAATTGTTAACTTCCGAGATCCTTGGGTTGTAGACCATATACATAGGAAACCGCGTTTTGGTCGGTCAGGAGACATTCAATCGATAGGCCTCCAATACTTCTACCCATATGTAGATACTAGACTGTTATCTCTGTCACAGAATTTTGCCGAAGGCAGACATTTCATAAATAACAGACCAGATAGGTTTCCCCTTCATCTACCCTTAAGAAATAGGTTTGATGCTTTAAGGGGCATGGAGGGTGTTGACTGACTCTGGAATGGTTGTATTCCAAACAAGGTGGTCGAAGCTGATATGGATAAGCCTAGGATTAGGTCTTCTACCCTGACAAAGAGTAGTGATGCTGAAGACACAGTCCCTTTAGTCCCTCAAGTCAAGCAGGCCATTAACACAACTTATTTCAATGAAATTCTAACAACCCATTCAGTGGCCCATGGTGAAGGGAATGGCCAAGTAGAACATCTGCGACCAGTATTGTTGACCAATAATCATGTTAAAACTGGTTTAAATAGGCTCAGTAGAGAGCATTTAAAAAACCCATTAAGGCGATTCTCTGAGGTGGCGACTAACACCATAGGAACAATACAGGCTGAGAGCAGTATGCCCCGCCACAAGTGACAATCCTCTTAGATGATGGAATTAGTGGAGCTGAGGGTAACATTTTTCGTTTAATTTCCTGGAATATAGATGGTTTGTCGCGGAGGTTGGAGGACCCTTCATGGCTGAAATTTGTTCAGTCCTTCGATATACTTTGCCTCCAGGAATCTTGGTATAGAATGGATTTTAATCTTGATGGTTTTCAAATGTTTAACGTTTATGCTGAGCCCGTACCATCAGGCAGAGCGAAGGGTGGTCTTATAACAGCTATGTCGGTGAAGCATAATCTTTTTAAGATTACTTTACTGACTGACTCCCCCTGGTGTCAAATCCTTATGATTAAGGCTCTATTTACAGTACCGCTGCTCCTAATAAACTGGTACTATAATATATTTGATGTAAATTCCACTACTGTTATAGAGAAATTAGAGGATGAGATTGTTAACGTGAGTAACAAGGTTTTCCCCCTCTTTATTGTATGGATAGGTGATTTTAACTGTGTATTGTGTAAATTTAGTGGGTCAAGAGTTTGTGGTATGTTGGACTCAAGCGATCAACCATTGGCTCACTTCACCCATACAAAACAGGGGGATGCTTTAAACAACATTGTTATGACGCACGAACTCTGTGTCCTGGACATGCCCAGTTTTTCTAGACCTATGGGTATACCCACCTTTCAAGGATCAGGGGGCGCGACGAGTATAATTGATTTTGCGCTGATCTCCCTCAGGTTTGCCCATCTTATTAAGGATTTCCAGGTTGATGTAAATCCTGCCAGTGATCACAACCCCCTAATAGTGAGTTTTAACCCCGTAGTTGGGAGTAGTCCTACCCTGGAACAACCAATAACACATAACCAGAACCAGGGAGTAACTCTGAAGTGGGACAAGGTAAATGTGGGGCAACTGGAGTTGGATATTTTTAAGGAAAATAAGGCGGGTATAGAATCTTGTCTGACGCCCACAAATGATCCAGATGTAATAATTAGACACTTTGAGGAACTTTTAGGTAATGTGGCTTCACACCTCCAAAAAACTGTGAGGGGGAAGAAAGTGGACCCAAATGGTTTGATGGAGAGTGTTCTGCTGCACAATCAAGTTTAAAAAAGGCTTTACATCAGGTACCCCGAGACGCCAACCTCGTTAGGAAATCTAGGAAAAAGTATAGAGCCGCAATTAATAGGCGGAAATCGCGATTAATGGCCATAGCCTGGGAAGATCTTGGTAAAGTGGCAGAATTGAGGGACTGTAGACTTTTCTGGGAAATAATAAACCGACCTTTTTTTAAAGAATGGGGATAAGGGTAACATATTAGTGCACATTCCGGAGGAGACCTGGGTGCTACACTATGGGAAATTTTTTAACCCAAACGAGGTGCTGCTGGCTACTGATAATGGGATTGGGGTTTTTAATTTGACGTCAGCTAAAGTACGTAACCTCTCTATTACCTTGTCGGAGATGGAGGTTGCCTTGAGGATGGGGATTCCACTAAAGGCTCCCGGGCCGGATAAAGTACCTTTAGATCTCTTCAAACATAACCCGGAGGTCTGGGCACCACTGCTATTAAATGTCTTTAGAGCAATTGTGGTGGGGCGTATCCCAACTTCGTGGCATGAGGCGGTAGTGGTATCTATTTTTAAAAAGGGCAACAAGGGTGACCCTTGCTGCTACCGGCCGATATCTTTATTGGATGCCTCGTGCAAACTAATGGGTAGAGTGATATTGGCACGTCTTGAAGCTTGGGCAGAATCCGCAGGAACCATAGTGGACTCGCAGTATGGGTTTAGAAAGGGTAAGGGAACCACAGAGCAGTGTCTCAATCTGACACTAATTATGGGCAAGTACATGGGGGCCAGGAATAGTTGTATTCATCTGGCCTTCATGGACTTGTCCAGTGCCTTTGACACTGTATGCAGGGGTAAGTTGTGGCAAATGATGGAAAACATGGGGTTTGAAGAATCATTAGTGACCTTGCTTCCTAGACTCCACGCTGCCACCTCAGTGAAAATTAGATACGGCCCAGGAGGTGAGAAGACAAATCTAATTCCATCCACCGAAGGTGTCCGCCAGGGATGTATTCTGGCTCCATTCTTATTCCTGGTGTACACCAACGGTTTAGAAAGTTTTCTGCTTGATAGCGGAGCCGACTTCCCCCAAGCAAATGGTAAAAGGATACCGATGTTGTCCTATGCAGACGACACGGTCCTAATGATCCTCACTTCTAATGGCATGCAGACAACCTTAGCTGCCTTTGAGGCCTTTATGGGTAACCTAGACCTCAAGGTCAATTTTGCTGAAACGTTTGCTATGACTTGCGGCCCGAAAGGTGTAAAATCTCGTAGGTACATGGTAAGGGATTCAACTATCGCTAAAGTTGACAATTTTAATTACCTTGGCAATCTTTTTTAATAAAAAGCTAAGCTGGGACCCTTTAATATCAGTCGGGGTACAAAAAGTTACACAATCGGTCGAGGCTCTGTTTCGCTTTGCTAGCAAATTGGGGCAAAAACCGATCAGAGAATTAATAACTTTATATAAAGCTAAATGTCGCTCTGCTGCCGTCTACGGGGCAGGTGTATGGGGGACTCAGAAATGTGATAAAATACAAGTCATGGAAAATACATTTTTAAAACTGTTGTTATGTGTCTCATCAGGTACCTCTAATAACGTTTGTCATGGGGAGGTGGGCATTACTTTTGTGAGTGATATCATTCATTTGTCGCCTTTGTTGTTATGGTCTAAAATTTGGCAGTCAGAAGAGTTAAAATTAACGAAGGAAATCTTGTCTGACTGTCTTAAACTTGATCACTCCATGAATATTCCGTGGCTTCGATATGTTAGGGACACTTTTAATATAATCGGGTTAGGGCAAATGTTTGAAAGTCCAGTTATGGCTGGCAAGGATTATAAGTTAATTATCCAAAAAGCTTATTATTCCAGCCGAGGCACTTTGAGAAATGGTGAGAACGCAGTATATAGGAAGGGCGAGCTGAACCAGCAGTTCTACCTGTTATATATCACCCACACTCAATGGCGCTTTTTCTTGACAAGGTTTTGATTAAATTCTTTACATTATCTCTTTGCTTTCCCAAAACAAGGGGGGGTGGTGTGAGCAGCTACCCCCTTGCCCTTGTAATAATAGGGTCTCACAAAGCACCTTGCATCTTATTCTTTTTTGTGCATTGTACAAGGATGCAAGAAACAGGTTTATCAAGCCCGTCCTGTTAAGCCTTGGATCTCGTTACTACAAAGAAGGCTATGAGTATCTTTTGTCCTTGTCAACTTCACAGATTTGTAGTGCCATGCTTAGTTTTATCCGAGTGTCTCTTAACATTAGAAACAAATATGAATCCCCATAAAAGTGATAACTGTTTAGCTAAGAATATGGTGTGGACTTAAGACTGTAATGCATTTTATGAAAAGTTTTATAGATGTGCCTTGACTGTTTTTGAATTTCTTGAAAATTTTAAACTGTAAAATTGAAAAACATGCAGCTAAATTGGTGGCATCAACGGGTGCCATAATGGCCTATGGGAAGAGACTTGGAAGATGGTCGCCGGAGCAGATTCTCAATTTGTACCGATCAATTGTCTGTTCCAAAGTCTCTTACGGGGCGGAAGTATGGGGCTTTAAGACTAACCACGTGGGTCGTATCCAAACAGAGGAAAACAAGTTCCTCAAAAGGCTATTAAAGGTTCCCCAGAGTACTTCGTCGTATATCACACATAATGAACTGGGGGAATCGCATATCGAGGACAGAATAATGATCAGGCCGGACCAAAATTTGGAGGAACCCTGAGGCAAACTTCAGCCGACAACTCATTAAAGACTGCATGAGCCGAGACAAAGGGGGACAGATCCCGTGGCTAAAGTATGTCAAAGACTCTTTGGAAACAATAGGCTGCAAGAATGCCTTTTTGGACCCTGAAGCCATGTCTCATCTAAACAAGGCGGAGGTCAAAAAACAGTTTTTTGATTGGACATCATCAAAAAGGGCCCTTAAGGAAAAGGGGAAATTGTCAGTCATGGCGCATTGTGTGTCAAAAAAATCACACAGAATGGAACCATATTTGGCGGTGATGCACAATGCGCAGGAAAGATTTTATATGACTCGCTTCAGACTAAATCTCTTACACCATCTACTTGCCGTCCCCTCGGGCTTTACAAAATCAGTAGAATTGAAGGGTACCTGCGGCTGCGACACTAGGTCTCCGCAGGTTACCCTTCATTTTGTTTTATTATGCCCTTTTTATTCAGTCCCTAGGCGTAAGTTTTTAGTAGGGATTCTGAAAAAAAAGAAGCTGGGACAGGCGAAAGCTGCTCTACTCTTTCTGCAAGAAGCTTCAGACCACCATACTCTATTATGCATAATAAGCTTCATTAAGATGGCAATGAGAATAAGGAATACACGAGAAGCAATGGACCTTTAACATCCTGTAAAATCCAGCCTGAGATTCTAGTAAAACCCCACTAATGAAGATGTTGCCCCATGTGTAGGACACTTTGGGATATTTTATACCTTCTTTTTAACCTCATTTTTTTTAATAATGCCTTTTGTATAATAATGTCTTTTTATAATAATGTGTACTCATAGATTGTATGTTCATATTTTTATGCTCTTTTATGGTACTCTCTGAAGTGCGGAATAAAGGTATTTGATTTGAAACTGTAAAATGAATTATGGATTTTTAATCAATCATGTATTTTTGTATAATCAAGTGAAGTTTGAATCTGTGTATACTTTTGTGATTCCTTTGTTGAATCGAATAAAGTTATTCGAACGAACGACTGCCATAAATTGCGACATTAACTCTGGAACAGTTGTGATCCGGCCTCAAGTTGAAATTTTAGGGTCTACATTTGTGGATTCTGGTTTTTGAAACGTTTGAGTAATGCATGTTTGATATTAAATTGATTTCCCTAACTTTTTTTCAGATATGAAGAAATTGATTCTGAAACTGGAATTCTGGAGTCCAAAAGGGAGACTACAACTGAGGAGGATATTTATCCTATCTACATGGTTCTGGAAGGAAAATGGGGTATCCAAGGTTCTTGCCAGTTTTTTAATGAGAGAATATGTGTTACAGATCAAATAAGAACTCCTACTTTACAGCCCTGTTATACGCTAGAAGCAGCTGTTGAAAGGTATGTATAAATACCAAGAAAGTTGCACTTAATGTTGTAACTTTAGATTTTTGGTTGCGATAACTGATCGGTCTCTATTCTTAGTTGTGTATCAATTTGTGGGGTCCCACAGCGCACAAATAATGGACTGTCCTGCTCCTGGATCATTTATGAACCGTCATCAGTTTCTTCCCAAAAAAAAACCCAGCAGCTAATTACCACATTAAAGTCTAGGTTTTTTAATCCTTCTCATCGTTTAGAATTTCCCTGTTCCCGACTTTTCTTTCTCGAGTCTTCCTTCTCAGGGCTTGCACTTGAGAAAAGCACCATGGGGCTGATTGCTATACAGCGGCATTTAATTGTAGCAATATCTTATTAGACATCTTTCCTTTATGTATGTGGGAGTGGGCCTAACATTTTATTTTTATTGGAAATACAGTGGTTTAATGAAGTAAGTTCTGACCCAATCCTTGGGAGACGTTATTCTTTAATGCTTTCTAAGTTGTAAATTCTCATAGCTCCTCTAGCCTGCCTACCCCAGCAACCTGCCCACTTCCTTTCCAGTCTGTCGTTTAGAGCCTTTGAGTAACTAGTAAGCTCTCGTGTGAATTGTGCACCCTATAGAAGTTCTAGTGAAGCGCTGCAAGGGCAGTTTCTCTGCCTGCAGGTTTTTGTCTGCTGCTTTGAGCTTGCCAATCCTCTTGGAGTAGCCCTAATCTATTACTCCTGTCCGTAACCACAGTGCAGTCTCTACTTTAGCTACCAGAATGTTCAGGCTATTCCATAGAGACATGGGAGACCTTGAGCAGTGGCAAAGACTTGTTCCAGTTGTCCCTACTACTGTGCTTGCTCAGTCCAGTAGAAACTGATCGGCACTTAGTATGGTGCTCTATAGAGGGACCATATTCCAGTTTGCAGTTAAGCTACAGCATAATAACTTTCCTGAACTTCACGTGCCAGACCAGGGCGAAGTGACAATCAAGATTTGGTAAGATGCAGAGATAATGCTTTGCTTGGACCCAGTTTTACATGAGAGAATTATTATAGATTTTGAGCTAATTTTATCTGATGTTAAAAATAATTTAACTTGTGTTATTCGTAATGGCCAATTTTAAAAATATAGTTGGTTTGATGACGATTGTAATAAAATCCTGAAAAGTTTACATGTAGCTTTGAAGCCCCAACACCGAGACACAATATTAGTTAAATGTCTACGTATAGCCTATAAAAAAGCAAAAATTACCAGGCTTAAAACCTTAAAAGAAGAATGGTGGGAAAACCTGCAGAAGGTGGCAAAACTAAAAAACTCGCAAGCATTTTGGTCTTTGATCAATGCTCCGTTCTTAAAAGACTAACAGGCTATGACCACAGATACCAACGTAGATCAGGAAGATTGGGTGACCCACTTTGAAGGGCTTTTCGGAGTGGGTGATATGCCAATTCTACAATCTGATTCTCAATCTATAGAAAGTAATGAGACTCCTGCTAGTTTTACACTTGCTGAAACTAAACATGCCCTAACCATTGTAAACAAGCAAAAGCACCAGGACCAGATGGAGTCCCTATTGACCTGTTCCTAGATAATCAAGACCTGTGGGCCCCACTTCTTACAATCTTTTTAAATAAAATTGCCCAAATATGTGCACCACTATCGTGGAAGACAACCGTAATTGTCCCAATATATAACAAGCATTTACAATGCAACAGTCTCGCCTTTGCAAAAGTTAGAGCTATTGGCATTGTAAATGACAATTTTTATTCATGTGTTGGTTTTGAAAACAGATAAATAAATGGCATTGTCATTTACAATGCCAATAGCTTAATCTCTTGCAAATGCGAGACCTATTGCAATTTCACACACACACAGAGCCACAAATACACACACACAGAGCCACAAATACACACACACAGAGCCACAAATACACACACACAGAGCCACAAATACACACACACAGAGCCACAAACACACACACACAGAGCCACAAACACACACACACAGAGCCACAAACACACACACACAGAGCCACAAACACACACACAGAGCCACAAACACACACACACAGAGCCACAAACACACGCACACACAGCCACAAACACACACACACACAGCCACAAACACACACACACACAGCCACAAACACACACACACAGAGCCACAAACACACACACACACACAGAGCCACAAACACACACACACAGAGCCACAAACCCACACATACAGCCACAAACACACACACACAGCCACAAACACACACACAGAGCCACACACACAAATAGAGCCACAAGTCAAGTCAAGTCAGAAAATTTATATAGCGCGCTACATACCCAGAGGGTCTCAAGGCGCTTGAAGAGGGGAGGGGAATTACTGGTCAAATATCCATGTTTTAAGTTCCTTTCTGAATGCTAGGTGGTTCTGAGTGAGGCGAAGGTGAGTGGGAAGTGAGTTCCATGTTTTAGCTGCCAGGTAGGAAAAGGATCTACCTCCCATGGTGGTTTTGTTGATGCGAGGTACAGTGGCCAGGGCTTGGTTGGATGATCGTAGCTGGCGTGAGGGGGTGTAGAAGGACAGTCTTGCGTTGAGGCATTCTGGTCCGATTTCGTAGAGTGCCTTGTGTGCGTGGGTTAGGAGCCGGAAAGTGATCCTCTTATTGACGGGGAGCCAGTGGAGGTCTTTCAGGTGACCAGAGATGTGATTGTTGCGCGGGATGTCTAATATGAGCCTGGCTGAAGCGTTCTGGATTCGTTGGAGTTTTTTCTGGAGTTTAGCGGTAGTACCGGCGTAGAGGGTGTTTCCATAGTCCAGTCGGCTCGTGACCAGAGCGTGGGTGACCGTTTTCCTAGTTTCGGTGGGGATCCAACGGAATGTTTTTTTGAGCATGCGAAGAATGTTGAAGCAGGATGAGGAGACGGCGTTGACTTGTCTGTTCATTGAAAGTGAGGAATCCAGGATGACGCCCAGGTTCCGTGCGTGGTCTGTCGGGATGGGTGCTTTTCCAAGGGCTTCTGGCCACCAAGAGTCGTCCCATGCGGAGGGGGAGGTACCTAAGATGAGGACTTCTGTTTTATCTGAGTTCAGTTTCAGACGGCTGTGTTTCATCCATTCGGCTACTTCTTTCATACCTTCGTGTAGGTTAGTTTTGGCGGTGCTAGGGTCATTGGTGAGTGATAGGATCAGTTGAGTGTCATCCGCGTAGGAGATGATGTTAAGGTTGTGTTGGCGGGCGATGGCCGCGAGGGGGCTCATGTATACGTTGAAAAGGGTGGGGCTGAGTGAAGATCCTTGTGGTACGCCGCAAATGACTTCAGTGGCCTCTGACTTGAATGGTGGAAGGCGGACTCTCTGGGTTCTTCCGGTGAGGAACGAGGTGATCCATTCCAGTGCTTTTCCTTGGATTCTGATGTTTCTGAGGCGCTGAAGAAGGGTGCTATGGCAGACTGTGTCGAAGGCTGCGTAGAGGTCGAGGAGGATGAGGGCGACTGTGTCTCCATTGTCCAGTAGAGTTCGAATGTCGTCTGTTGCTGCGATGAGGGCGGTCTCGGCGCTGTGTTTTGCTCGGAAGCCGGACTGTGAGGAGTCGAGGGATTTGTTGGCTTCGAGGAAGGCGGCGAGCTGGTTGTTGACGGCTTTCTCGATGACTTTGGCCGGGAATGGAAGGAGCGAGATGGGGCGGTAATTTTTGAGTTCGGTGGGGTCCGCTGTGGGTTTTTTCAGAAGGGCGCTGAGTTCAGCGTGTTTCCAGCTTTCCGGGAAGGTGGCGGAGTTGAAGGAGCAGTTGATGACGTCTCGGAGGTGCGGTGCTATGATGGAGTCTGCTTTGTTGAAGATGTAGTGAGGGCATGGGTCTGTGGGGGATCCTGAGTGGATGGAGTTCATCAGGCGGATGGTGTCCTCAGTGGAGATTGGGTTCCAGTCATTAAGGATGTTTGAGGGGGGTGAAGGTCCAGCAGATGGTTGAGTGGGTTGGTCTCCGGGTTGGTCGTCGAAGCTGTTGTGGATGTCTGCAATTTTGTTGTGGAAGAATGAAGCTAGGGAGTCGCAGAGGGCTTGAGAAGGGGTGATGTCGTTAGAGTTGGCCGAGGGATTGGTAAATTCCTTGACGATGTTGAAAAGTTCCTTGCTGTTGTGGGCGTTGTTATCTAGTCGGTCCTTGAAGGCGGTTTTCTTGGCCTTTCGGATCAGTTGGTGGTGTATGCGGGTGGCGTTTTTGAAGGCGTCCTTGGTGTTGGTGGTTGGGTCTTTTTTCCAGGCCTTCTCAATGAAGCGGCAGAGTTTCTTGGATTTCTTAAGATCTTCGTTGAACCATGAGGTCTTCTTGCTGCCAAATTTGCTTTGTCGTTTTTTCAGTGGTGCTAGGATGTCGGCGCTGTTGGATAACCATAGGGTGAGGTTGTTGGCGGCTTGGTCGGGGTTTGAGGAGTGGGCTGGGGGGTTTAGAAGAAGCGATGAGGAGATCTGGTCGATGGTGATTTTGTTCCAGTTTCTTTGCAGAGTTGGTTGGGGGTGGTTGTTGGGTTTGGGCTTGTTGTAGGTAAAGTGAACGCAGCTGTGGTCAGTCCAGAGGAGAGCCGTAGTGTGGCTGAAGGAGACATGGTTGCTGGAGGTGAAGATAGGGTCGAGAGTGTGACCTGCGATGTGGGTGGGGGAAGTGACCAGTTGTTTAAGTCCGAGGTTGGCGAGGTTGTCCAAAAGGGTGGTGGAGTTGCGGTCGTTGTTATTTTCAAGGTGAAAATTGAGGTCTCCCAGAAGGATGTAATCTTTGGAGGGGAGCGCGTGTGGAGTGATGAAGTCCGTGATGTCCTCACTAAATTGTGCGCGGGGTCCTGGTGGCCTGTAAAGGAGGGTGCCTCTGAGTGTGGTATTGGGGTCGGTGTGGATCTGGAAGTGAAGGTGTTCAGAGTTGGCGAGATTGACGTCAGAGCTGGTTGAGATGTGGATGGATTTCTTGTGGACGATAGCGATTCCTCCTCCTGTGTGGCCGGTACGGTCCTTGCGTATGATCTTATAATTTTCTGGGATGGCAATGGTTATGTCTGGGGCGGAGGAGGCGTTCATCCATGTTTCTGTTAGGAAGGCGATGTCCGGAGAGATGGTATCTAGTAGATTCCATAGGTCAATGGCGTGCCTGTGGACCGATCGGGTGTTGAGCAAGATGCATTGTAGGTGGTTGGGGTCGGGAATCTGTGGTGTGATCGTGGCGGAATTGTTGACAGTGCTGGTGAATTTGCAGGAGTAGCATGAGAAAGGTCCAAGCCACACACACACACACACACAGAGCCACACAGAGCCCCCACACACACACACACCCACGCACACTCCTCACACACACACCCACACATCTCACACACACACCCCACACACATACCCCCCACACCCACACACCCCACACCCACACACCCCCTGCACCCCCACCCACACCTCACTCCCCCACCTCACTCCCCCCACCCACACCTCACTCCCCCCACACACACACACCTCACAGACACACCCTACACATCCCCACCACACCTCACCCCCCCACACACACACACCTCTGACCCCCCCCACGCACACAGAGCCACACACACACAGAGCCACACACACACAGAGCCACACACACACAGAGCCACACACACACAGAGCCACACACACAGAGCCACACACACACAGAGCCACACACACACAGAGCCACACACACACAGAGCCACACACACACAGAGCCACACACACACAGAGCCACACACACACAGAGCCACACACACACAGAGCCACACACACACAGAGCCACACACACACAGAGCCACACACACACAGAGCCACACACACACAGAGCCACACACACACAGAGCCACACACACACAGAGCCACACACACACAGAGCCACACACACACAGAGCCACACACACACAGAGCCACACACACACAGAGCCACACACACACACAGAGCCACACACACACAGAGCCACACACACACACAGAGCCACACACACACAGAGCCACACACACAGAGCCACACACACAGAGCCACACACACAGAGCCACACACACACACAGAGCCACACACACACACAGAGCCACACACAGAGCCACACACAGAGCCACACACACACACAGAGCCACACACAGAGCCACACACAGAGCCACACACAGAGCCACACACAGAGCCACACACACACACAGAGCCACACACACAGAGCCACACACACACACAGAGCCACACACACACACAGAGCCACACACACACAGAGCCACACACACACAGAGCCACACACACACAGAGCCACACACACACAGAGCCACACACACAGAGCCACACACACAGAGCCACACACACACAGAGCCACACACACACACAGAGCCACACACACACACACAGAGCCACACACACACACACAGAGCCACACACACACACAGCCACACACACACACAGAGCCACACACACACACAGCCACACACACACACAGAGCCACACACAGAGCCACACACACACACAGAGCCACACACAGAGCCACCCACACACACAGAGACACACACACACACAGAGACACACACAGAGCCACACACACACAGAGCCACACACACACACACAGAGCCACACACACACACACAGAGCCACACACACACACACACAGAGCCACACACACACACACACAGAGCCACACACACACACAGAGCCACACACACACACAGAGCCACACACACACACAGAGCCACACACACACACAGAGCCACACACACACACAGAGCCACACACACACACAGAGCCACACACACACAGAGCCACACACACACACACAGAGACACACACAGAGCCACACACACACACAGAGCCACACACACACACAGCCACACACACACACAGAGCCACACACAGAGCCACACACAGAGCCACACACACACACAGAGACACACAGAGCCACACACACACAGAGCCACACACACACAGAGCCACACACACACACAGAGCCACACTCACACACACAGAGCCACACACACACACACAGAGCCACACACACACACACACAGAGCCACACACACACACAC
The DNA here is from genome assembly GCF_964261635.1 of Lissotriton helveticus. NCBI lineage: Eukaryota > Metazoa > Chordata > Amphibia > Caudata > Salamandridae > Lissotriton > Lissotriton helveticus. Next base: position 408,385,697 of record NC_136071.1, read on the forward strand.
AGAGCCACACACACACACACAGAGCCACACACACACACACAGAGCCACACACACACAGAGCCACACACACACACAGAGCCACACACACACACAGAGCCACACACACACACACAGAGCCACACACACACACACAGAGCCACACACAGAGCCACACACAGAGCCACACACAGAGCCACACACAGAGCCACACACACACAGAGCCACACACACACAGAGCCACACACACACAGAGACACACACCCACAGAGCCACACACCCACAGAGCCACACACCCACAGAGCCACACACCCACAGAGCCACACACCCACAGAGTCGCGCGCCCACAGAGTCGCGCGCCCACACCCACACCCACACCCACACCCACACCCACACCCACACCCACACCCACACCCACACCCACACCCACACCCACACCCACACCCACACCCACACAGCCACCCACACCCACACAGCCACCCACACAGCCACCAGTCCGTCAAGTAAGGTTTCTACTGACCTATAAGTAAGTCCACCTAAAAGATTCAAGTCATGCCATCTCAGAACTGCACCCCTCATTAAACCTTTCCCGACCCCTTAATGTCAGCTGCTCTGCAGGAGAAGGGTCCATAAATGGTGCTCTTGTATTTTGCCATATCATCATCTCAAGGATTTAAGACCGACCTAAGGATGAAAGGCTAAGTTGGCCCTGCTGGGCCTTGATGCTACAGAAAGAGCTCTGAAGCACGTCACTTAATCCAGATAGCTGCCTTTTCTCAGAACCCTTTCTTCAAACCCAGTAAAAGGAGGACGCACCACAGAGCAGTTTACAAACTTGAACATAATAAAAACCACACACAGCTCGAGCCCATGTTTCATGAGCCAACCTATCCAGGTTCTAGTGGTGCATGGGTCAAACATAAATCTAGTTCTTGCACATTTACCCTTGACATGAGGCTGTACACATCGCTCCTCACATTTCAGCAATAGATGGGTCTAGACAACAAGATGTCCAACTATGATGAAACCAATAGCATGTACCATACACACACATTTCTGCAACTGGGGCACAACCCACAGAGGTGTTTAGTGGGATTGGATTTGAACCGGTGCCCTGAATCTTGTACACACAAACAGGTATGCGTCAGGGGCACTATAGCGGTAAGCAATCAACAGAAAAGGCTATATGGCCTGTGGCGCGCAGACACACACACACCTGCAGGGAGTGCATTAACCCTCGCAGCTGTCGTTAAATTCCAACCTTTTGCTCAGTGTGCGCACAGAAAACACAGGGACATTCCCCGACGAGCTATATTAGATCGTAGCACGTGGCCTGCAGCAAACAAACATCCAAAGCAGGGACATTAACTCACCACTTCACATACTAGCACCCGAGACCCGCTGGGCACAGCCAGCGGTCTGCAGCAGGGACATTAACCTGCCAAGCTTTCTTGCTGAGACTTGAACCCGTGGCCCTCAGTCACACACTCATCTGGCAAACCAGTGCTCCATCCCTCCCCGTACAGTCTGTAAACCGGTGGAGGGATGTCTGCAGCATGCGGGTTGACCCACGGATCTGCCTCGTTGGAAAGAACGACCCCCTAGCATCTCACGACTGCAAATGAGGTTCGCCCCGCCGCTCACTCCCTCCTTGGTGTATGGCAGCAGAAGCCGACAGTGAAACACAACCTGGCATTTTAATCTATGCCCCTTGGCAGAGGAAATAAGCAGCGCCCCCCTACATGTCCAGATTTACTCAAAGGGTGCAACGCACAAGGGCGGGCAGCGAGGAGGCAACTACTGAAAACACACCGCGACACAAAACACACAACGGGTACAGGGAGCAACACCATCACCGCCTCCAATACAAACCCATTACTCACCGTCTCAAGTTATGCAACCCCCTAGCATCTCGCGACTGCAAATGAGGCTCGCCCTGGCCTCGCCGCTCACTCTCTCCTTATTTTTAAATGAACAATTGAGAGAGAAAAACAGTTTGAGACTGCACCGCACCGTACGCTTTCCCTGTCAAAGACATTTCAGTTTTTTTAAAGTCGTATATGTAGATGCTTTTCTGCATTTGTGCGGCGTGCTCTCAGTTTTATGAGTAGGGCATGAACGGTCCCACCTATGGCTATATATAGATGCAATTAACCGCGGTGTTAGTCCCGGGCGGCGTTGTATATATCCTCATATTGTTTTTCTCATCCTCAGAAGGGATTACAATGCTGCAGTGGGGGCTTGTCCTTAGTGGCAATTAGACCCACTCGCGGCCCGGGTTATAAAGCGCGCACTATGAAGTGAACAGCCATGACTGAGCGCTTCAAAAGGCAATGCGAGGGCTGCGGGTTGTGAATTGAAGCGGCTTCAGGCGAGGCCTGGGAGCGGGCGCGGTACCTGGTGCCTTTCTCTCGGTCCCGCCAGGCTCCGCCCGCTCAGCCCGCCACTCCGAGGCTGGCCGCTGAAAGCCAAGCTGCTGGACGGGACAATCCATGGGAATCTGGCCACTTGTGTTCCCGCCGCCGGGAGCAATGCACAAGGGCACGCAGCGAGGAGGCAACAACTGAAAACACACCGTGACACAAAACACACCGCATACAGGGAGCAACACCCCCCTCCGTCCCCCGCCTCCAATACAAACCCATTACTCACCTTCTCAAGTTCTGCACTAAGTCCAAAAGCACCCCCGTTCTTTCTATCTAAGCCCCGTCCCTTTCAGACTGGGCGCCCAGACTTCCTGCTTACTTAAAGGCTCCTTATCATCTTTATGGGGCCATCTGGACCCATAAAGAAGATAAGGAACCTTTTACTTCAGTAGGAAAACACACCCCCCAGTCTCAAAAGGACGGGGCTTAGATAGAAAGAAAGAACGTGACTAGGACCTCTTCTCCAATGGCTGGCCACCGTTTAGGAGGCCAGCCAATGGAGAAGAGGGGCGGGGCTTAACCTCGCTAGTGATGTTCTCTCTATCCCATTAAGTCTCGCCAGCGAGACTGCGCATGTGCGCAGTCTTGCGCAGGCCGAGACCTAAAAAGGGGGACCGGTCAATTGCGAAAAACTATAGACCAATCTCTCTGATTCGACTGCAAAGTTAATGGGCCATTTGATTTTAAACAGATTAGAGGATTGGGCTCTGGAAAAAAACATTATTATTCCTTGCCAGTTTGGCTTTAGGAAAGGGAAAGGCACTGTGGATCAGTGTCTGAACTTGAGCCTAATTACAACGAAATATACGGCTGCAAAAGGTCATCTCCACCTGGCCTTCATGGATCTGTCCGCAGCCTTTGACTGCGTGGCGCAGCCTAGGCTGTGGGAGATCATGGAGGCCATGGGAATTGACCTGAATATCATGAATATTATTTGTGACCTGTATTCAGGTGCCACAGCATGTGTTCGTTATGGACGGGAAGGCGAGTGTACTAGATCCTTCAAAATTGCAAGAGGCGTAAGGCAGGGGTGCGTCCTTGCCCCCTTCTTATTTGCCCTTTATACTAACGGCGTACAATCTGCTCTGTCAGGTTCCACCCCGGATGTCCCTTATATAAACTCAGGGCATGTGCCAATTGTATTGTATGCGGACGACGCAGTGCTTTTAGCTCGTACGGACAACGCACTGCGCCGCCTAGTTTTGGAGTATACCCAATTCATGAATAACCTAGATATGAAAGTTAATTATTCAAAATCTTTTATTTTAGTGGCAGGTACTAAACAGCAAAGTTACTCACAAATTCTTGCTGAAGGGGGTAAACTGGGAGTTGTTGACTCCTTTAATTATTTAGGGATTACGTTCGATGCCCAAATTAACTGGCAGAAGATGATTGTTAACCGAGGGACCCAGATGGAGAAAAACATTGGGGCACTAACAAAATGTATTTAAAAAACTGGCCTAAAACCTATAGATATGATAAAAACAGTGTATCAAGCAAAGACTGTGTCTGCTGCCACCTATGGGGCAGCACTTTGGGGAATAAGGGATTGTGTAAAACTGCAGATAATTGAAGATAATTTCTTAACCCCTTCCATGCTGATGACGACCTCAGCTCGTCATCAGCGTTACCTACCGTGTGCTGATGACGAGCTGAGCTCGTCATGTAACGCGGTAATTTAAAAAATGCCGCATACCGCGGGAAAAACGGCCGCACGCATGCGGTTAAAAAGGGTTCTATCTTTACCAAACTCATGTGCCAACTATAAGTGCCACATGGAACTGGGAGCACCTTACATTACTGACACCTTTGCAGTGGCACTGATTCTTATGTAGCATTCAGTATGGCGAAAAGAGACCCTTGCCTTAACAAGAGACATTATAAAGGATGTTCTGAAATTAGATGGGGAGGGTAATATCACTTGGTTAGCCTATGTTGAATCCACATTGAAAGTGTTTGGGCCACATCGCCTTTTTTTGGATCCTACTACTTGTTGTTCAATCTAAAAAAAAGACCTAAAATTGCAGTTGATTTCTAATCGGCAGATAAAAAGGGAGGCTAAAAATAATAATCTGTCAACGGTAAAGGCATATTTGACTTCTCCTAGCATAATGCAAAAGGAAACAAATACCATATATTAAACCTTTGTCACTAATCTACAGCATAGGTACATTCTGTTGAGATTTTGTCTGAATTATATACCTTTAATGTTGGGTTTTCCCCGTAATGTGTATGTTGCTTCTGACCTACCATTTTGTCCATGTGAACTGCAATCTGCTCAGACATACATTTTTTGTTTTTCTGTAAATTGTATTGTGATGAAAGGAAACTATTTATGATCCCCATTATGCGTAAAATGAAGTTCAGACAGTGTCGTGTAGCCCTTTATTACCTCCAATTATTACCTGACCCTTTTGTTTGTTGTTCTCTGGCGTCCTTTTTGCTATCTGCATTAAAAAAGAGATGTACAATTTGTTAAAATTATATACTAAACAATGAACTGATTTTATTGTATTGTGTAAATAATTATGAATTTGTTTTTTTAGATTACCATTTTTAGGTCTCGTGACCTATCAATGCGCATGCGCATTGAGAGAAGCGAGACTATAGGGCTTTAAACAAAGTTTACCTAAATTTGGCGATTTGGTGCTGTGCCCGTGGCTTTTAGGTCAATGCGCAAGCGCATTGACCTAAAATGCGCGTGCACATCACCAAATCGCCGTCTGTTCCCTCAGCCGCACTCCTCCCACACCTTTGAAGTGAAGCTTAGCTTCACTTCAAAGGCCCCGGCTGCTTCACACCCTCATGCCGCTCTCCCCCTCCCCTGCCCGCCGTGTGCATTTCTCCTCCCCCCCCCCCCTCCCCACAGCAATGCCCTCCGTCTTGTTTCCTTTCTTGTTTTTCTTTCAGGTGAGATTTCTTTTCCATCATTTGCGATAATACAGTTCTCATATGCTCTAAATCGCAGTTGCCATTTGACCTGTGGTTTACCAGGAATCTGGAGAAATGGACTGGGTTAATGATTAAATAACTTATTTGAAGCCATACTTTAACAAGTCAAATAATTTTCACAATGAAACAAGCAGAGGAAACACACCTCAAAGCTAGTTAAGTCTTGAAAGTTGCCTCAATGCGTTCCTGCATATAAGCTTCTGTTGCAATAATAAACTGTGTGAGCAGTGAAAGGTTGTCTATATTTAGCGCACTCTACTCAAGCACATTATACTGAGCGTGTGTGACATTCCCAGCATGCACGGAGAAAACGTCACACAACCATGACGGCACGCATTGGTACACAAATGTCTCAGGAGGCTGACGTGCACAGCTTGGAACAGCGCGCGCAATAGACTCAAGGCAGTAGGATGTGGGGTTCAAAATCTGCACATGAAGCACGTAACGATGTAGTGATTTTTTTGTTTGAATCTGTTATTTGAGTTTTTCAAGATTTCCAAAATAGTACAACATGCACATAGCTCAGATAATTGTTCGAGGTTCGTGTCAGACAGTTACAGGGAAATTAACTCGTGATTCAAATACTGCTAAAAATAAAACAGAAAACTGTAATAATAAAACAAGCACTGGCATAGCCAATAGGCCTCGCCTTTGGAACCTTATATGAACCCATCTCAACCCCTCACCCCCTCACCCTCACCCCCTCACCCCCTCACCCTCAACCCCTCACTCACCCCCTCACCCTCAACCCCTCACCCTCACCCCCTCACTCACCCTCAACCCCTCACCCCCTCACCCTCACACTCACTCACACTCACCCTCAACCCCTCACCCTCACTCACCCTCAAACCCTCACTCACCCTCAACCCCTCACCCTCAACCCCTCACCCACCCTCAACCCCTCACCCTCACCCACCCTCAACCCCTCACCCACCCTCAACCCCTCACCCTCACTCACCCTCAACCCCTCACCCTCACTCACCCTCAACCCTCACCCTCACTCACCCTCAACCCCTCACTCACCCTCACTCACCCTCACTCACCCTCACTCACCCTCACTCACTCACCCTCACTCACCCTCACTCACTCACCCTCACTCACCCTCACTCACTCACCCTCACTCACCCTCACTCACTCACCCTCACTCACCCTCACTCACCCTCACTCACCCTCACTCACCCTCACTCACCCTCAACCACCCTCAACCCCTCACCCTCACTCACCCTCAAACCCTCACCCTCAAACCCTCACCCTCACACCCCCTCACCCTCACACCCCCTCACCCTCACACCCCCTCACCCTCACTCACTCACCCTCACTCACCCTCACTCACCCTCACTCACCCTCACTCACCCTCACTCACCCTCACTCACCCTCACTCACCCTCACTCACCCTCACTCACCCTCACTCACCCTCAACCCCTCACCCTCACTCACCCTCAAACCCTCACCCTCAAACCCTCACCCTCACTCACCCTCAAACCCTCACCCTCACTCACCCTCACTCACCCTCACTCACCCTCAACCCCACTCACCCTCAACCCCTCACCCTCACCCTCACCCTCAACCTCACTCACCCTCATTCACCCTCACCCTCACTCACCCTCACCCACCCTCACCCACCCTCACTCACCCTCACCCCCACTCAACCCCTCACCCTCACTCACTCACCCTCACTCACTCACCCTCACCCTCACTCACCCTCAACCCCTCACCCTCAACCCCTCACCCTCACCCTCACTCACCCTCACCCCCTCACCCTCACTCACTCACTCACCCTCACTCACCCTCAACCCCTCACCCTCACTCACCCTCAACCCCTCACCCTCACTCACCCTCAACCCCTCACCCTCAACCCCTCACCCTCACTCACCCTCAACCCCTCACCCTCACTCACCCTCAACCCCTCACCCTCACTCACCCTCAACCCCTCACCCTCACTCACCCTCACCCTCTCTCACCCTCACCCTCCCTCACCCTCCCTCACCCTCAACCCCTCACCCTCACTCACCCTCACCCTCACTCACCCTCAACCCCTCACCCTCACTCACCCTCACCCTCACTCACCCTCACCCTCACTCACCCTCACCCTCACTCACCCTCACCCTCACTCACCCTCACTCACCCTCACTCACCCTCACTCACCCTCACTCACCCTCACTCACCCTCACTCACCCTCACTCACCCTCACTCACCCTCACTCACCCTCACTCACCCTCACTCACCCTCACTCACCCTCACTCACCCTCACTCACCCTCACCCACCCTCACCCACCCTCACCCACCCTCACTCACCCTCACTCACCCTCACTCACCCTCACTCACCCTCACCCACCCTCACCCACCCTCACCCACTCACACTCAACCTCACCCTCACTCACCCTCAACCACTCACCCTCAACCACTCACCCTCAACCACTCACCCTCAACCCCTCACCCTCACTCACCCTCAACCCCTCACCCGCAACCTCTCACCCTCACAACACATATTGTGTTACAATAGGTGTCACATTTGCGAAAGATAAAACTATTGGCATTGTAAATAACAAAGCTATTAATTTCGCTATTTTCAAAACAAGCACATAAATAAAAAATGTGTCCTTTACAATACCAATAGCTCAAACTTTCCTAATGCGAGACCTATTGCATTGCTGTGCTTCTCTCCCCTGCTGCACTCTACTGCTCTCTAGAGATGTGGCCTAACGACCAGAGCTGCCATCTAAGTCACGTAAATACAAAACATGTTGCATTCCAAATGCTATAGGTGTCACATTCGCGAAAGTTATAACTATTGGCATTGTAAATGACAAAGCCATCAATTTAGCAATTTTAAAAACCAACAAATAAATAAAATATGTCATTTACAAGACCAATAACTCCAACTTTTCTAATGCGAGACCTATTGCATTTCCAATGCTTGTTATATATTTTAACCATACTGTAATGTTAAACACTGTAAATGTCTTTTATTGTAGTATACTTTTTATGCCTACATTGTGTTGGCGATCTAAAGTTATTCTGGGTAAGATGTTCACTTTTTGAACTCTTACATTGCTTAGTAACTGGATGAGCTTTTGCTTTTTGATGCCATTTACACGTTATTGGTTTCATACTTAAAGCAAACAGCCCTGATTTTCGTCTTTGCACAGAAAGAGCAGACCCTGAACTGTTTCCTCACCTATGAAGTAATTCAGTGACCTAAACATCAGCATCACTACTATTTACTGCACAAAGCTGCACTTTACTGTGGGCTCCTGCTAAGGCAATCTGAGGTCACCTAAGTTTCCTTGGCCAGCTGCTGCACCCACTGAAAGAATGCTGGATCCTTTAAAGACTAAGAATAACATTTTTCTGAACAGAGCAACTCGCCTTCTTGAGGTCCACAAGGCATACTTGTATCTCGGTCTTCCTTGTGGTCCCGGTTTTGTGCAAAATTTGGTATCTCCTAGGATTCGTGTATCCCCTTCCCTTCGGCAGACTCCGGACGTCCTGCCTATTGGACATTTCGGACGGGCCCCCAGCAGCCCCGCCCACCCAAGGAGAAGCGAGCTTCAGCTCTAGCAGGCAGAAGCAGCAGCGCGCCGAGCAGCTGAAGAAATGCATGCACCCCCGCTCTGCTTACAGTCACTTTGGAAGGGTTTCCGTAAAGAAATGAATTACTTTTGTGCATTCTGCTGTGACCTCTGACTCGTTTAAGGGACAGCCTCAAGATGTTAACTAAATGTAAAACATAGGCGAAAAATAAACAGATCTCAAATGTCATTTGCTTAACGTATGTTATGTGTCAAATTATCATTTACTTAACATATTTGTTTACGTGGTCATATTATGTAGGACTATAGTTCACGATCTTTTATTTTCAATAGTGATTATGTACTCCGCTTTTTCAGAAGTTTATTAAGTGTCTTTTGCAAATCATTTTACATGTATTATTTATAGCCTCGTGAACAAAGGGGATCAGGTTAGTGGGACAGGCTTTCTCCATAATGTGGACATTTTCTGAAAAGATGACCTTCGAATTACTTTACTAATCTTCCACTAGAGAGGTGTGAGGCTCTATTTCAAAGCAAGCTCTGATGAAATGTGCAACCCATATGCGTTAGTTTCATGTCCAGGCCATGTTAGCTTGATGTTCAGGCCATGTTAAGGTTGTGTGTGTGGTCTTGTGCTTCAGAAGGCAGATGTTTAGACCAAGCATTTGCAATGCAATAGGTCTAAAAAACCTTTTTTTCGTTAGAGGTATTGGCATTGAAATGGAAATGTTTTTAACAGGTATGACTTTTGTATTAGCAATAGAAATTGATAATCCTTTCTTACATTACTGATGCCAACCTTGTTTGCGGCACTGAGGTGGTTCACTGTTGAGGATAAAGAGGCCACTAATGTAAACTTGTCTGATATGCTGACTATTACAACAGTAATAACAGTAGCTTGTGATGCGAGCACCAACTGCCACTGTAATAGTCAAGTTCCATATAGTGCAGCTTAACACGGGTATACAGATTACTCTAAGCACTCCCAGGGTCCAATGTTTGTCAGAGAACGGGGACAAAGGGATGATAAACGATTTGGCCAGGTTCACACAGTTTGAACATGTGATCAATGAAAGCTGTATGTGGCAGAAGGCCAATGTGAGGTGTGAAAGGAGCAGTTACGGCTACGTATTGGGGGAAGAGAAGAAGTAAAAACATAAATAGCGTTTGCCACATGTAATACACATGGTGGGTTTATTCAAAGCTCTTCCATTTTTGTTGGCAGTAGGAAATAACGTATAAACAGTGTCAAAGTACAGTAAGCCGGGACTGTAGTTTCCTCATCCCACATGTGAGAATTTCTCCATAGAACAAATTCTAAATGGGGTACAGGGAGAGGTTGTGAAGGAGAAGCAACAACGGGCAATATATGGGATCAGTCCTGGAGGGGGAGTTGTGGTTGATCTGTGGCAGCCTTATTCCAGGCACTTGCAGCCCATGCACCCTGGCACTGACTGGCCGCTGGACACAGGGCCGGCAGTGTTTAAATAACATCACTGAATGCTCCTGCCTGGGCTCCGCAGTGATACCAGATGTTTTTAGGTCGAGCATCGAGAGGCCCTCTTGTATACTTTTTAGGTCGAGCATCGAGAGACCCTCTTGTATACTTTAGTATACCTCTTGCTTACTTGAATGTGGGACAGGGGAAGTGCATGCGCTTTCCCTCGCCGATTTCACCTCGTGGGCGCGCACGCCCAGCCTGGCGCCGTGCACATCCCCTGTCCCACATTCACCAGTCAGCCTCTCGCCTCTCGCGAGCGCACACACACAGCCACACTCACGCATGCAGACACACATACAAACAAGCACACACACACGCAGGCACACATGCAGGCAAACACACACACACACAGGCACAAACACACACACACACGCGCAGGCATACACACGCGCACACAGACACACATACCGCCGCCGCCCCCCACCCCGCCCCACTTACCGCGTCAGCGGCCTCAGCCGCCACTCCTGACTTCTGCTGTGCGTCACGACTGCTCCTGGGCCATCCACTCCGTGGGCCCGGGCTTCGCGGAAGATGGAAGTCCCGCCCCGCCCCACGACAGGCGTGACGCTCCCGAACTTCCGGTTTCGGGATGCGCACGCTCACGGCTTGTATTCTTTTGCACTTTTGTTCGACTCGTGCTGCACGTTTTACAGAACTTAATAAGCACTACCTGCTCAGCTCAGGTCTTTTATGGTAAGAAGAGATTTGTTTCCTCTTGGCTGGCCCGAATGCCACCTAATCCACACCCACCCGCTCACACACACACACCCTTGACAAACCAGTATTGCTCTGAGATAAGGCGCACACATTGGTATTTTGCCAC
>NC_136071.1:408401907-408416907 GCF_964261635.1 Lissotriton helveticus
TCATAATTATACAAGAGAAGCCTAACTCCATCCATAACTATAACAGAGAAGTCTCTCTAAATCTATAACTACTACAGAGGGATAGTATATATCTATCAGAAAAAGTTTACCATATTAACTTATAGTGCACAATATACTTCAGTTTTAAAAATAAAAACTTACCTTTAGAAAGAAGTTGAAGGAATTAGTGAAAATACTATTGAAATGTACAGCAAGAAGTAGTAGTCAAAATGGCTGTGTTTTCTTCTCTTCCTTTATATATATTCAGGTATATAACCAATGAAATGTCAGGTAAAAAAAGTAGAAAATGAAAGTAACATTTTCATTGGTTGTCAATTCCAACACTTCAGATGTGTTTTGTGAAGTAATTTACCTCAGGGTATTTAGAGAGGTCTACAGGCTAAATGACTAAATGGAATTCCAATCAAATTTGTGAAAATGGTAGGGATTGGTATGTAGTATGAGCTAATCTATATTTGGTGAAATTGTCTCCAGTGGCTTTTCTGTGAACTACTTTCCCACCTTTTTTGATGGTGCGCTTCCCAGGGAGCGACCCGGTACGCGAACCGGTGAGCGCCCCGGTACGCGAACCTTAAGCGTAACGGGAGTCCACCATTTTGTGTTTCGGTCGAATTAAGATACAAGATGGAGGGCAAATAATGTTCAGAATAGGTAGAAGGGGGCACGGTAGACTTATCTTGACCCCCTAGGTTTTGTGAGGGTGGCTGAGGAGGCCCATATGTGCGAAAAAAACCCATTTTTTTTTTAAATTTTGCGAGGTTAGCTCCCGGTTCGCGTACCGGGTAGCGCCCCAGGGAGCGTACTTTGTTGAAAATTAGTGAAAAATGTTAGAGTAAAATAATAATTGTGAGTGATCAGATGTAGGGTAGCTCTGAGAAGAGCTTTTGGGTTTATGGTACATTTAGGTACTTATAAGTAGGTACCAATGCACATTCTTAAATTCAGAGTGAAAATTCTGTTGCCCTCATCTGAGAAGTGAACTCCATCTCCTCTGTAGATATCTTGCATGTAGTAACGCAAGTTATTGTTGTACAGGGAGCCCATTCCATGGTCTCTCATGTAAGCTGAAACAGATTTGTTTACATGCTTCCTCGACTTCTCAATTTGTGAACAAAATTGGTTCGACCACCTCCATTTCTGTCTTTGGCATATATTTGAATATACCAAGGCAGTCTGAGGAAAAAGTGCCATTAATTGCTCAAAGGTGTCCTTTAAAAGCATTTCCAGACCTACACCAGTCAAAGTGCCCAAGTCATTACCTCCACAGTGCACAATTAACAGGTCAGGTTTGGGCAAATGCATAAAGGTTTTCACCAATGGTATCAATTGGTGACATTTTAATCCTCTGTGGCCAAACCACTTAATTTCCACATCTTGTAAATTGAGGTTAGGTAATTTCCTGTTTTCAACGTACCTTTGAGCCCAGTGAATATAACTATGTCCAACAATCCAGACAGAAAACATGGTGAGAGAAGGTTCTCCTGCAGTCAGATGAAGTGTGGCAATGAAATGGCAGTTGAAAAAATGAGAGTTTAAAATGAAAAAAACTGTGGAGTTTCTGTGTTCATGAAGCAGTAACAGTGATTGGTGGATTTTGATTGCTGAATACAGAAAGTTAGGGTGCACGCATGTGTTCTTTGAAAGATGTATTTTGAATGGTCAATAAAAAAATCATTAAATGAAAGAATGCACTGGATATGCAGGTGCACTGAGAGTTCAGAGTTCAATTGCAACAAAGTTGTGTGAACTTGCAAACACCAGAAGTCTTCCAAGAGGTGGTTGCCATGCAGAAAAGGCATGAAATGGCAGAGGGGGGAAGGGTTTTCATTTGAAAAAAAGTGAGGGAAGAGTTTTGATTGGGTGACATGAGAGATATGTGTGAAGAATTACAGCAATTCTGTGCTTTTGATAGCTGCAGACTCTGGAGTGCATACCTTTTGCTCTGCTGAAGACAAATTGGTGTGTTTCTGAGACTGTTTTCAAACTCAAAGTATTTGCTAAGGTGAGAAAATATTTCTTTAATTTAGATAGAGAATAGTGTGCTTTAAGGAGAAAATTATGAATTATGTGGCGCAAATTGCTTGTAAATATGATCCCACATGTGCATGGAAAATTTAGATTTTGAATGTTTGTGTTACATAGCCATGTTAAAAGTGATACAAACATGCTGCAAAGGCAATCAAAAAACGCTTTTATGTGTCTTAAGGACATTTTAAGTAATTTTCCCATGTGCAGTGTTTTGAAATTATGATTTGAAAATCGTTTTTGGGGAAAAGGAATTGTTTTTAAATTTATGACAAGGACATAATGGTGTATGCTTCTTTATACGGCAATTGACTGTCCCTGATGTTATTTTTCCCATTTTAATGTAAGACCTTTCTCTGTGGCGCAAGTTGCTTGTAAATATGCTCCGACCTGTGCATGGGAAATTTAGATTTTAAATGTTTGTGTTACATAGCCATGTTAAAAGTGACCCAACCATGCTGGAAAGGCAATAAAAAAACACTTTCATGTGTCTTAAGGACATTTTAAGTAATTTCCCTGTGGGCAGTGTTTTCAAATTATGAATTGAAAATCGTTTTTGAGGTAAAGGAATGTTGTTAAAATTTATGTGCGCTATATGCCCACAAATTTTGTTTTCAGGGGTGCAGCAGGGTGTTCTTGAGACACCCCTGCACCTTTGGAAAAATTCCTAATTTGCGATGAGCTAATTGCTAATCGCAAATTGCACCTTCATTCCTATGGGCCTCCTGCTCCATGGAAATGAATGGGTAATTTGCAATTAGCAATTTGCTCATCGCAAATTAGGAATGGTAAAGAATCGCTATTTATTCCTTAAAATTCGCTATTTTGGAAATGCAAAATAGTTATATGATACATATGGCGGTTGATGTCTAACAAGATAAGAAGCTTAGGGATACATTTATGATGACTGGCGCAATGAAGTGGACATCACTTACTTCATTGGTAGAGCTTTACATGTATTATGTCCTCTGTATTCTTCATCAAGCGTAACTTTAATCTGCAATCCTGAGTAGGCCTCACCTTAAACAAACCTCTGGATAGGCCACACCATATCGTCATCCTGAATTAATCATTTAAAATGCTAGGGACAGATTTATGATAGGTGTATGCCTCTTTTGCGCCACTTACAAAACACTGTCCACGGGGAAATGACTTAAAATGTCCTTAAGACACATGAATGTGTTTTTTTAAAGCGTTTGCAATTTTTTGGGGTGACTTTTAACATGGCTATGTGACTCAAACAGTCAAAATCTAAATTCACCATGCACAGGTGGGAGCATATTTACAAGGAATGTGCTCTATGGGGAAAGGTCTTATAATGTAATATGGGAAAAATGACATCAGAGACACTGAAATGCCTTATAGAGAAGCATACACCATTATGTCCTTGTCATAAATTTGCAAACCATTACTTTTCCCCAAAAACGATTTTCAAATCATAATTTGAAAACACTGCACATGTGGAAATTACTTAAAATGTCCTTAATTCTTAAATTTGCTATTCCTTATTTTGCGATTGCACTGAAGGATTTGCAAATTTTGCGATTCCTTAAATGCAATGTATCAAACAAAAAATATGTAAAAAATGATATTAAGGATTTGGAAACTACCACCAACTTCTAGTTTGTGGTAATTTGCGAATTCTTTTCAAAAAGCATTTTTTTTCCAAAAAACAAAAGGTGCCATATGACGCCTATACATGTCCTTAGGGCATGTATGTGTGCCATATGCCCCCAAATTTCTTGTTCAGGGGTGTAGCAGGGTGTTCTTGAGATACCCCTGCACGCTTGAAAAAATTCCTATTTTGTGATGAGCTAATTGCTAATCGCAAATTGCAACCTTCATTCCTATGAGCCTCCTAGCCCATGGAAGTGAATGGGTAACTTGCAATTAGCAATTTGCTCATTGCAAATTAGGAATGGTAAAGAATTGCTATTTATTCCTTAAAATTCGCTATTTAGGAAATGCAAAATAGTTTGATGGTACATATGGTGGTTCATCTGTAACAAGATAAGAAGCTTAGGGATACATTTATGATGACTGGCGCAATAAAGTGGACATTACTTACTTCATTGGTAGGCCTTTACATGTATTATCTCCTCTGTATTCTTCATCAAGCGTAACTTTAATCTGCAATCCTGAGTAGGCCTCACCTTAAACAAACCTTTGGATAGGCCACACCTTATTGTCATCCTGGATTAATCATTTAAAATGCTAGGGACAGATTTATGATAGGTGTATGCCTCTTTTGTGCCACTGTGCGTCACTTTTATGATGCAGCGGCGGTGCTAATTTGCAATTAGCAATTTGCTCATTGCAAATTAGAAATGGTAAAGAATTGCTATTTATTCCTTAAAATTTGCTATTTAGGAAATGCAAAATAGTTTGATGGTACATATGGTGGTTCATCTGTAACAAGATGAGAAGCTTAGGGATACATTTATGATGACTGGCGCAATAAAGTGCACATTACTTACTTCATTGGTAGGCCTTTACATGTATTATCTCCTCTGTATTCTTCATCAAGCGTAACTTTAATCTGCAATCCTGAGTAGGCCTCACCTTAAACAAACCTTTGGATAGGCCACACCTTATTGTCATCCTGGATTAATCATTTAAAATGCTAGGGACAGATTTATGATAGGTGTATGCCTCTTTTGTGCCACTGTGCGTCACTTTTATGATGCAGCGGCGGTGCTAATTTGCAATTAGCAATTTGCTCATTGCAAATTAGGAATGGTAAAGAATTGCTATTTATTCCTTAAAATTCGCTATTTAGGAAATGCAAAATAGTTTCATGCTACATATGGCGGTTCATCTGTAACAAGATAAGAAGCTTAGGGATAGATTTATGATGACTGGTGCATCACCAGGGATGTGTCAGTCATCCTGCGCCGCTGTTCCGCCACCCATGGTGTGCTGCATTTAGAATGCGGGGCATCATGGGGCAAAAATGGCACAGATGCGTGACGTATCTGTGCTGTAAAGGTAGTGATTGCTGGAGTTGTATCGCAAGTGCGATGCAGCTCAAGCAAGGCTCAGGGGTGCCCCATCTCCACAATGTTGCGTCAAGACCTATGCCTGCTTAAAGCAGGCGAAGGGTTTTGACGAAGCTTTCACCTATCTGATTGTAAATACGGCACACCATGGGTGGCAGAGTAGTGGTGCACGTTAACTGGTGCATGCCTGGGGATGTGCCATTTAACATAAATCTGCCCCTTTACATTTAAGTATGTGCAGGACACACAGAGTCGGTGAGGCTTATCCAAGGTTAAGAAGAGATGAGTCCTGTTCACTGAAAATTTAGACATAGTCTTCACCTGCTCAGCATTGCTGGACATGGCTAAATAATAGCTGCAAAATATTACTCTTGTTAAACAATTTTACTATTATAATCTCTGAGATTTGTCTCTTACTCTGCAACATCTCATTGTTGTTATCTTTCTTTAAAGATAAAGACAACCTCAACATGAGCGACAATCTGCAATCAGTTGATTTTGACCTCATCATTGAACTTGTAATTGAAACATCAGTGGATGTTGATCCCTTGGATGATTTAAATCCTGAGGATGAAGAAGAGCGTGATGAGGATGCAGATTTGTCCGAATTATATGACATAGGATGGGAAGCTGACCTGCTTGAGCCTATGGAAATATAAACATTTATTTTTAAAATTTATAATTAATAAAAAGTAAAAAGGTAAACCGTTTAATTTAAAAATAAAGACACCTTCAAACGCAGGTTATGTGTAGTGTCTTCAATAAAATATTAAAATATGCTCATAAAATTAGATCAGATTCACATATAAAATAGCACAGGTAACATAAATATAAATGTCATTTCTTTTCTGCTATTTCTGTATTGTAAATTTGCAAGGACTAAAAAATCTTCTATTTAAAATGTCAAGTAGTGTGTTAGGTTTTTGATCACTGTTATTGTTTTACTGTTTGGTAATAATGGTTAATAACATTTTTTATTATATTTTACCACAGATTCAACTGCAGATCATTTCAAGATTTCACCATGCCAACAATAGAAAGACAGAGAAAGGCTGCAAAACGTCAAAGACAGCAGGTGAAACAAAATAAGCAGCAGTCCTCTAACAAAAAGATTTGTCAAGTCACGAAGAATGCACCGGGTAAGAGCACAAAATATTTCATAAGAAATATGTGTAGTAAAAAAAATATTACTACAGAAAATGTTTCAGTCCATAAAACGAGAAGGAATTCAAATGGAAAGGAAAGGCCAATGAAAAATGTTACTGCTAGAGCAAGAGATAACTCTGTGCATGATAGTAGAAGGAAACAACAGTTTAGGGAGATTCGTAAACGAATGTTCCGCTACAGGATAATTGGCAATTTGTCAAAAAATATTAAGAAAGGTCAACAGAAACTGGTTTTTTATAAGAGAAAAAAAAAAGTTGAGAAAGTTATTGATCAGGCATTTGAAATTAAACGTAAGTTATTTATTTTGATAATCAATAGAATTAGGAAGCTAAACAAGGCAATTTATGATTTCAAAAGAAATAGTAGATGGAAGAGAATAGTTAATCGTAGTAATTTTTGTGAAGTTTTTTCTGGAGAATGGATGCATAGTTCAAGCTGTGAGGCATTTTTTAATGAGGAGAGTTATTTCCAGGATAATGATTTGGTGCATGCAGTTGACACCAGTGGTCGTGCTTATGAAGTGAAAGATGGTTGTCCAGTTGAAAAAGAAAAACTTGTGACAACAGAGGCAGAAGAGGTGTTAGGTAATGAGGTTTTAGGAAGACGTGCTAAGGGTCCTGTGTACACCTGGAAGTGTAGTAGTATTTGCAGTGTGCGACAGGATTCCATCAATTTGCTTTGTGATTTTGTACGGTCATTTAATAAGAAAAGTTTGAAGCAGAAAATGATGTTGTTGCAAGAATTAGATCCTTGCAGAGTGAGAGAAGTGACAGGTTTGCATGGTCATTCACTGGCTTGTCTTTCCAGGAGAGTATGCCAGAGTGTTTTTCATCATTTCAGGATGCTAGCAGTGCATCATAATAAAGTGAGGAAATTAGTTAGAATGTTGTATTATGCTAAGAGTCCAGCAATTACGCTTAAACAATTATGCGCTGCTCTTTTGCATGGTTCTGAAATAGATGTGAAGAATATATGTGAAGAAATTGAGTTTTGTTACTTTGGAAGTAAAGAGGAGAATGTTGAAATTGACCAAGAAGAAGCGGGTAATGTGGAAGATAGTGTACAGGTTTCCAGTACAGATAATTTCCAGAGGGAAATTGCGACGTTTCAGGTCAAATCAAGTGAGAGGCCAAATTTCACTTGTGTGTGTTGTCGACGCACTTATTATAAGAATCAGACTAAGTTAGTGGATTTATATGCAAAAAGTGAAAGGGAAAATAATAGTGAATGGAAGGATTTCGCAACATACTTGATGGTAGAAAATTGTTTTGATTTGGGATTGGATCAACGTGTGTGTACTTATTGTTGTAACAAATTAAATCAAAACCAGATGCCTGCTAGAGCAGTTCATAATAATCTGGAATTGATTGAGATTCCTTCTGAATTGAAGGATTTAAATACTTATGAATCTATTTTGATTCAAAGTATCCATCCCTTTCAGGCTATTGTAAGAATGGAGCCAAAGACAGGGAAATTGCCTCCATCAGATTTACAGAGAGGATTAAAGGGAAGAGTTGTTTATTTGCCTCTAGATTTGAAGAAAAACATTAACACAATTGGAGTAGAAAAAGTGGAAGAGGAACCTCTGGTTATCTTAGTTAATGGGGTTCCGACAAAGAATAAGAAAATATGGCAAGATTTAGTAGATGTTAGGAAAGTTAAAAAGGCAACATTGTATTTGAAAAAAAATAATAAATACTATAAGAATGTATATGTTGCAGAAGAGGAAGTAAGTGAGGAAGAGGATAGCGATTTGTGTGCTGGTCAAATTGAGAAAGTAGAACCCTCTACTAGTGAAGAAATATATGAACATTATAGTGTTCATCCTTTGCATTCCAAGGAAGTCATGGGGAATGCTATTGAGTTGTTTCAAATGAAACAAGCCAAAGGGAGTCCCATTAGTGTTTGGGAGGAAAGTTTGGAAGCTCGGTGTTTCCCACAGCTTTTTCCAACAGGTCAGGGAGGAAGATATGATGAGCGACCTCATCAAATTCCTGCTTCTGAATACCGGACTTTGCGATTGTATGCAGGAGATGCTAGGTTTCGACAATGCATTCCCTATTTGTTTCATCTCCTGTTTGAAAGCGATCTGTCTGGACTGTCATATGCAGTGAACCACATCTTGAAAAGTGGTATACACATGCAAAACATCTCGGCAAGTGACTTTATGGATAAAGTCAATGTCCAAGACAGTATTTTGGATTCTCACCTGATTAATCTCATGGCGTGTCAGCGTGGTACTAATGAGTACTGGTACCGTCGTCATGGTGATTTAAAATGTATGTTGAGGAACTTAGGTACTCCCACATGGTTCCTCACTCTGAGCTGTGCCGAGTATGGCTGGGAAGACTTACTTGAATTTCTACGAGAGGCAAATGCTAACGTAGATAACATCGAATTCAAGACACCCGGAGAACTGTGCTCTTTGGATCCAGTCAATGTATGTAGGTACTTCAATCATAGATTTGAAGCTATGATGTCTTTCATCATGAATAAGAAGAATCCACCTCTTGGAGAGGTGTTGGATTTCTTCTGGAGAAAGGAGTACCAAGCAAGAGGTGCTCCTCATATACATATGTTGCTGTGGATCAAGGATGCACCTAAATTTGGAACGGATCCAGAAGACTCAGTGATGAGTTTCATCCAACAGTATTCTACGTGTGCTGTTCCAAACGCAAAGGAGAAGAAAAGCCTAAGAGAAAAAGTTCTGCGTTTCCAAAGCCATCGATATGGAAAGTACTGCCGTCATAAATTCCGAAACAAGGACAAGTTCTACACTAAATGTCGTTTCGGCTTTCCACGACCGGTGATTTCTAAAGGAAGAGTAAACAGTTTGATGTCTTCGCTGCGACACAATGTCATGAAGAAATCACCTAAAAACACTTACAATTTGAAGAGGAACGAAGAGTCCAAGTACATCAACGACTACAACCCGGTGATTTTGTCCATGTGGAATGCTAACATGGATATACAGTTTGTGGCTGATAACTGTATGGCTGTGGCTCGGTATGTGACGTCTTACATCACCAAAAAAGAGAAGACAGAATTGAAGGATATGTGGGAGGACATTTCCGATGAAAAGAGCCTCAGCAAGAAGTTGTACAGTTTCAGTCTGAAGATGTTGTCGCATCGAGAAATCGGAGCGTACGAATGTTCTGACCGGTTGTCTTCAGCAAGTCTCTATGCCAAGTCCAGGAGTATCGTTTGGGCGAGTCTTGGTCTTGCAGCAACGCGTAATCGAGTTCTCAAACCTGTGCGGGAAATTGAGTATTTGGCGGAAAAGGAGCCAAACAGTACTGACATTTTGAAGACAAACATGTTGGATACATATTATCCAAATCGAAGCAGTCACCTCGAGAATGTTTGTCTGTATGAGGTTCTGCAAAATTACATATTCAAGAGGAACATCAAAGAAGATACTGAGAAAAGAGTGTATGCTGTAATAGGAAGTGAGGGATGTCTGGTCAAGCAAAGAAAATGCCACTTGGTAAACCATCGAAAATTGAGTGGCGAATCTCCTGAAAAAAAGGAGTTTTTCTATTTAGCACTTTTGCAACTTTTCAAGCCTTGGCGTGCAGAAGAGGAACTGCTTGGAGATTTCCTCTGTTACGAAGACTCTTTCAATGCCGCCAAGGAGACCATAGAATGTCCTGCTTTTCCCAAATATGTAGAAATTTTGAATGCGGAAATTGAGCAGGAAGCAACGATTGCAGCCGAGATTGCCAGAGACAGTTCTCAGGACAGTCAGAGTTCTGCTTCATTGAGTCAGGATCCACTAGGAGGACCTGTTATTGAAAATGAAGCTGCCACTGCTATGAATGAAGTGGAAAGAGCCATGGCACATGCTCAAGAGGATGCGGTTAACTTAGAAGAGTTGGAAAGACAACTCAACGTTGAGCAGAGGAAAATATATGACGAAGTTACCATGCAAATTGATCATGGATTAAGTCATGATAAGAAAGAGTGCTCATGTACGTCGTTGAAGCCTGTCCGACTGTACGTGAGTGGAGAAGCGGGAACTGGAAAAAGTTTCCTCATTAAAGCAATTTCATGCTATTTGCAGGAAAGGACAGAGTCATCGCTGTCTTGTGTTGTCACTGCTCCAACTGGACTGGCAGCACATAATATTAAAGGGATTACTTTACATCGTTTACTGATGCTGCCAGTGGAGCATGACAACAAATTACAATATCACAAGCTATCTGGAGATGCTTGTTTTGAAGTTTCAAGAATCTTGAGGAAAATTAAACTTCTTATCATTGACGAAGTAAGCATGGTTTCCAATGTCATGCTTGCCTTTGTGCATTTGAGGATGCAAGAAGTTCTCAAAACAGAGTATGATGTGTTATTTGGTGGCAAACACATCATTGTTTTTGGAGATCTTCTGCAGCTGACACCAGTGAAAGGGCAACCTGTGTTCAAAATGCTCATGCATGAAGATACCAGGAAGTGCCTAGGCAGCATTGGCAACGTCAATATATGGTTAAACTTCAATTATGCTGAACTGCATGAAAATATGCGTCAGGCGAAGGATGAAGTTTACAAGACTATTCTACAAGATGTTAGAATTGGAAAAGTGACCGAGCATGGGAAAGAAGCTTTACATGCACGATTACTGTCAAATTTATATCCAGAACAAGATGTTGTGCCTGAGAATATTTTTCAGAAAATTACTGAGAAGAAATCTGGAATATGTTTGATGCCAACTCTTGCAGAATGTGCCAAATTTAACAACAAAATGTTGCATTTAGAAAAGCAAGAGATTGTGAAACTGGAAGCTATTGATAGAGTAGAGCATATGGGATCAACAATTATTTTGTCTGAGAATCTGAAAACAAAATTGGATTCATTAGAGAAGAGTATATCTAAAACTGCAGGTTTTGAAAAGACTCTGAATGTGTGCTTGAACTGCCGTATAATTTTAAGAAGGAATTTACATGTTGAAAGAGGTCTGGTAAATGGATCAATGGGTAATGTTGTTGATTTTGTGAAATACAGAAATAGAGATGGAATTGAATTTTTAAAAATTAAATTTGATGGCATTGAGGAAGTACAGCTAATTGCTCGTTGTTCTGCTAGATTTTTGCTTGTAAAAGACTTATATGTTCGTCGTAAGCAGTTTCCTGTTTGCTTGGCATATGCGGTGACAATTCATAAATCGCAAGGTTTAAGTGTAGACAGTGCATTGGTGAATATTGGCAGTTCTGTGTTCAAGGAGGGTATGGCATATGTGGCATTGTCACGAGTTAGAACTTTATCGGGATTGTACTTGATTGAGTGTGATGTCACAAACATTTGTGCGGATCTAGATTGTGTTAAGGAATACAATAGGTTAAGAAGAGAGTATGCGCCACATTTGCCTCAGTATCCTTTGTTTGAGAAACGTGTGGTAGGCCGGAAACGAAGAAATGAGAACAATACTGGGGAGGTTGTAGCAAAAAGACAAAAAGTCAATGAACCTAAAATTACAAGCAGAAACAAAAAGGATTCTGTTGAAGATGTTGTTGGTTTTCAGTTTGAAAACAGTTCTGGTGTCAACTGCTATGCTAATGTAGTGGTTAATGTTTTGTTTTCTCTAAAAAATGTAAAAGAAGAGATTGTGGTCAATTCTGATCAAAGATTTTGCAGTTTGTTAAATTCTGTGTTAGAGAAATGTACCACTGATAGAAGAAACATAGAAAGTGTGTCTGAAATTCGAAATCTGTTAGACAGATGTTCAGGCCAAACACAATTCTCTCAAAATATTCAGCAAGATTGTCAGGAGTTTTTAATGTATATGCTTGATGTATTACATGCTGAAGGTGTAGATGTAGATCAGCTGTTTGGGCTTTCTTATCAATGGCAGCATGACTGCGAGAACTGTATGGTATCAAGTACTACTAGTGTAGACTCAGAAAGATTTATATATTTAACTTTGCCAGACAGTAAATCAGTTTCCTTTAATAAGCTAGTAAAAGCAGCTGATCACAACATGGAGTGTAGCCAATGTAAATCTGAAATGATGTCCACATTATTTATACGAACATATGGCCAGTATGTCATTTTAATGTTCCAATGATGTAGGCCTGATGGAACAAAATTGACAACTTTAATTAAAAATTTTGTAGCTTCGCAGTTGTCAATATCAGGAAGGACTTTTGTAACTGCAGCAATTATATATCATGATGGCCCTTCAATAACATCAGGACATTACACAGCTTATTTAAAGTCTAGAAATGGCTGGTCATTCTGCAATGATTCTGTTTTAATTTTCAAAAAAAAATTGCCGTATGACCTTAAAAACTCTTACCTGGTGTTTTTAAAACCAAAATTTTAGGGAAATAATCTCGGGATGTGCTCTGTGGAATTTCAAGAAGTTCTAATGGCTCCTACACAATTTGGCCTTGAGGATAAGTGTATTTCAGAGACATAACTTCTAACCATAGAACTGGACGTCATGGAGAAATATGTGCACTTTGAATGAGTTCAGAAAAACTGTTTCTTTTTATAAGCTAATTGAAGCAGCCAATCAAAACATGGAGTAGAGGGAATGTAAGTCTGCAATGCTGTCTACTGTTTTACATTGCTTTGTGATTAAAAGTGATGTAGAGAATTAAATAATTGTAGTAGTCATAGAGGTAGTGTAAGTCTGCTTCATAGTAAGCAGTATCAGTGTCATAGGAAATGTAGAACATGACTGAGCAAGAAGGGGAAGATATTACTATTCCAGGATTGTGAAAATGATCTTCAACATTTTAATTCTGAAAGTTGGCGAAATGCCAAATGACGGGATTGGCTTACAAGAAATCCAAGAGTTATAAATGGCTCTGACCAGATTTGGCCTTGTGGAAACTTGTGGTAGAGAGCAAGAAGTCATTTATTGCATGTAACGTGTTTTTAAAAACGATGGAGATTTTCTTTCAGAAAGTGGCGGGCTGAAAGTAATAACAGCACAAAAGAGTGTAAGCTGTTCATAGGACATCCTTGGACGTCATGGAAAGTAAGTTAACTTTAAGGAGTTCTGAATTTTCATTTCTTATGTTGTATGGGTTTTTTAAACACAATCATTTTGATTGTGTTTTTTTTTCCCCGCTGTTATATGATGAATACCTTCAAGTCACTGTTTTTAGTGAATTTTGATACATTCTGAGAACAGCAAAAATAAACCATTTAACATGTATAATTAATTCTGTACTGTTTGCATTTATGATGTATATGTAGAACTGTGTAGGAGGCATGGAGAAGCTGAGGCTTCTGTAAGTGTCAAAGTTGTTGCATGCAGTGCTGCACTTCTGCGTACTCTTTCATATGATAGACTACATCTGCACAATGAGATACCTAAGCAAAGGAAACACAAGTGATGTGATTGTGAAATGAGCAAAATAAATTGCACGTATTTCATTTACATCACCTGTGTTTCCTATCATTACGAATCACATTGTGCAGATCAAGTTTAGGTCTGTCCAGGGAAACATAGGAGGTTTGAACTTTGTTGAAGAGTGCAGTGGACATGACTCACTTCATTGGTAGACCTTCACATGTATTATCTCCTCTGTACTCTTCAACAAGTGTAAATCTCATCTGCAACCCTGAGTAGGCCTCACCTGAAACAAACCTCTGGATAGTAGACATCTTATTGGCATCCTGAAGCAATTATTTAAAATTTTAGTGTCTTGCGACACTTTTCTGAAACAACAGCAATGCAAAAGATGCACCATGTTTTAAGATAGGCCTCACTTCATCTGCATCAAGATACTGTTAGTTTAAAATGTATATCTTTAGGACTGTGTAGGGGGCCTGGAGAAGCAGAAGCTTCTGTAAGTGTCAAAGTTGTTGAAAAACTGTTTGTCCTTCAATCTTTTCCCTTGTCTTTTCTCATTTTTAAATACATGTTTTAATATTTTTCAAATGTTTGTTCTCTCTTTCACAGATTGAAAGTATAAAAACAAAAAGTGAGTAAGTTAATGACAATTATAAGGTAAATGTTTTGTACTCTTTTCGTTACATTTCTATCACATTCACCTACTAGTAGTTTGACAGCTTCATTTCTTTAACCCTCAGTTTCCTGCCTTTGCTACTTCCCTCATTCCTTTCTCTATTACCTACTCAACTCCTTCCACTCTTTTTCTCAGTCCCTCTCTTCTCATAGTTCCTCACTCTTGTTCACTCACTGCGTCTCTATTACTCTTAGTGTCTTTGACTGATCACTCTATCACTACTTGTTCATAATGCTTTCTCTGTGTAGTTGAAGCACACTAAGGGGAATATTATGAACACAGCCAATAAAATTATTGCTCTTTTTATTGGCAGAAAACTGGTGCAAAAGTGGTTTTAGTGGCAGTTTTCTGCCACAAAAGCAGCTTTAGCGACACATTTCTGCCAATAAAAGCTGCAAAACTTTTATTGCCTATGTTGATGATATGGCTCTGTTACTTACATTTCTTTGCTGTTTCAATTAATCTTTTTCTGTTATTTTTTGTTTTCTGTTTTCTATTTTTTCTCTCTGTTATTCCTCATGTTTTAATCTTATTTTGAACATTCACTCACATTCTCCAAGAAACTCTTCTTTGTTAATGTTATACTCTCTTTTTTTTTCTTTCACTTCGTTATCTATTTTGTTTTTCACAATTATACCCTCTTCTGTCTTTTCTTCGGTAAATAGATCTATTAAACAGTATCTCTTCTTTACTCCCTATAGCTGTCTTTCTTTTAACATCACTCTCTGTTTCCTTTCCTTATACTTACACTTTTTATTTTTTTATTTTTTTGGTTAGCTCCCGGTCCGCGTACCGGGAAGCTAACCCGGAAG
>NC_136071.1:408421907-408469407 GCF_964261635.1 Lissotriton helveticus
CAATGTCTAGACGCGCTTACGCCACGCGCCCCGGGGCGCGTAGCGTAAGCGCGTCGGGTCATGTGATCTGAAAATAACACTTTTCATTGGTGCAGATTAGTTTTGGTTTCCAAATGATGAAAGCCTGGATCATGTGACTTGAAAATAACACTTTTCATTGGTCCAGAACAGTTTTGTTTTCCAAATGATCAAAGCCCCACCTTTTTTCTTATTCTGACTTTGTCCTTTGACTGAGGAAGACCTGTTTGGAGTTCTATCTGTACTCTTGACTAGTATAACATGGCTACAGTAGCAGCAACAGCTGGAGCATCTGCTCCACCACCACCACCACCATCTAAAAGACCACCAGAAGATTACATTGGTGGTCAAGAGGAAGAGGAGGAGGATGATGAAGAGGAGGCACAGACAAGGCAGTTCCTGCCTGAAGATAAACAGCCCTACAAACCAAAAGAGCACTTTATATGGGAGTTCTATAAAATCCCAAGGGGTTTTAAGAAAGTCAACGCTGCAAAGGTGACTTGTTTAATTTGTGGTGCTGAACTGACTAGGGGGAACCCTAACAAAAAGTATTCCTTCGGGAATCATACCATGATTCGCCACATGATGCGTTTGCATCCAAACAATTATTCTAATGCAGAGTTAAGGGACCTCTGCAGTAAGCTACCCCCATCAACGTCTAGACCCTCAACATCAAAACAACCCACTCCATCGGGTCCGGGGGCAAGAGACACATTGGCTACTATCCAACCTAAGTTTGGCGATTTACAAAATTTTATGCAAATATTGTAACAAGATACTTTGCTATGGTGAGCAAAGTATCGAACTTATCAAGGTTGCTGGTGATAACCATAAGTGTCCAAGAAAACCCTAATTTTTCCTGATTTTTTTTTTTTTGCTCCAGTTGAGCCATTTACAATTCCCTGTTTTTTGTTTCTCCCCATAAAAAATACAAAAAAAATATAAGTTCAGAAAAGCCAAAAAAAGTACAAAATTTTCAAAAAAATATAAAACAACAAAAAGAAGAAAAAACCCAGTTCTTTTTAGAACTACCTTTACTTTATAAAAATAAACCTATATTTTTTAAGAATCTCTGTCAATTTTTTTTCTACAGGGTACGCGTACCGGTACGTGCACCGGGGCGCGCACCGAGGCGCGCACCAAAAAAAAATTAAAAAAAATTAATGGAGGAGTTAGCATGAGGGAAGAACACAAAGAGAGTAATGTTAAGAGAAAGAGAGCTAGAGGGAGAAACACAGAGGGATTGTTTATTACATAGTAAAAAACAGAGAAGGTGTAATAAGGTGAAAGTGAGAAAAGGAAAATGATTAAGGGAGCGAAAGAAGGGAAGAGAGAGGAAGAAGACTAAAGTAGACATAGTGAGAGAATGTGAGTGGGTGTTGAAAGACAAAGAAAGGACAGTAACAAATGGGAAATGAAGGGTAGTGACGGATCCGAGATAAATGAACAACGGTGAGAGAGGGTAAGGAAAGAGCAGTGAGTATAAGTAAAGAGGGGTGAAAGAGGATGAAATATTGAATTAGGATAACACCTGGGGAGTGATAAACAGAAAGGACAGAGACAGTAAAGGAAAGACTGTCTCAATGGGTCTGAGTGACACAGCAAAGAAAGGTAAGTAATGCAGTATGTGTGACTTATAGGGAGTCAGTGGGTGTAGGTCGGGGTTTGGGTGTGTAAGGTGTGTCTCTGGGTGTGGGGTATTTCGGTGTGGGTGGAGGTGAGGGTGTGTGAGATATGTGTGAGGGGTGTATGGGTGTGGGGGGTATGTGCATGGGATGTATGTGTGTATGGAGTGTGTGTGTGAGAGTAGTGTATGTGGGGGAGGTGTGTGTATGTATGAGGTGTGTGTGTGGGGTGTGTATGTGGGGTGTATGTCAGAGGTGTGTGTATGTATTGAGAGGGAGATGAGGTGTATGTGTAGGAGTGAAGTAAATAATTAAGAAAAACAGAATGAGTGAAGAAGGAAGGGAACAGAGGGTAAGTGAAATAAAGAATAGGGACTGAAAGAAGTTGAATATGAGAGGGGAAATAGGGAAAGGGGAGTAAACATGGAGAATAAGAATAAGTGAGGGAAGCACAGTAAAGAAATAGGAGTGAGGTTAGTTGAGAAAATATTAGTGAGCTTAAAGCAAAGGGTGATGACAAACTACATTTTTTTAGTGACACTTACCATATAACAAATGTAACTGTAATTACATTTTTTTACTACACTTTGTATCTGTGAAAGAGGGAAGACAAAATTAGTTATATTTAGTAAAATATGTATTTTAAAATAAAAGAAACAAAAGAAGAGGTTAAAAATCATAACAGTGTATTTAGAAATAAAGTAAGAGTGAAGGACATAGAAAGGGAAATAAAGTAAGGTAGAATGAGAAAAACAGAGAAAAAATAGGAGAGCAAATTACTAAGAGTAAGGCATATAGATTCACTGACATAGAGGAAGAGAAGAACAGAGAAATGAACCGAAGGTAAGAAAGATACTAAAACAATGTGAGTTAGTAAAACTAAGTCAGGAAACAGTAGTAAGTAAAAAGATAATGACAGAGAAGGAAAAGAGTCAATTAAGAATGCATTTAGAAGAATGAGGAATAGAAGATAACAGAGTAAGTGAAGAACAGTCATAGAGTGAAGGGATGAAGAGAGAGAGAATAATATACAATGATTGAGGGAAATGGAGTGAGGAAGTTAGTAAAGAGACACACTAAGAGAAATACTAAGTGAGGTGGAGTACAATGAGTGAGCAAAGGAAATGAGTAAGGGAGCAAAAAAAGGAAACAGAGGAGAAGACGACTAAAACAGTGGTAATGAAAGAAACTAATTTGGTGATGAAAGTAAAGAGAAGGACATTGAAAGAAAGGAAATTAGGGATACTAATGGAACCAAAGTAAAAGAAATAGAATGAAGAACGATGACAGAGGAACAGTAAGGTTGTTGTAAAAGAAATGATGGAAGGTAGATAAACACAATTGAACATAACATAAGGAGAGTGAGGCACTGCGGACATAGAGGTAGTGAACTAAAAATAGGGGGAAGAGGTCAAAAGAAAAGAGCAAACAAAGATAAGCGAGGGAGAGTGGGTGATTTATAGTGATAGAGTACGACAATACTGCTGATTGAGTAAAGAGGAATTACTAAAAGAGCAAAGTAAGAAAATTCGGAAAAGGGAAGTAAAGCAGAGACTGAAAGCTGAAAAGTTATGCAAGGGAGAGCGGGGATGCAGACAGTTGAAATGAGAATGAGGGGTTGTGAAAGAAGTGGAGAAAAGGAACAGGGTTGAAAGAGATTGAATGAAAGACATAAGTGAGTAAAAAAAGCTGGAAGAGGATGGAAAAAGAAAAGTGAGTGTGAGACAATGGGAATATAATTTAAATTACAGAATACAAACTATAGATTACCTTGTACAACATGTTACATAGTTTATTTTTGCTGTTCTTAGAATATATTGAATTTCACTTAAAAAAGTGAGTTCAAACTACTCATCATATTACAGCAGGGGAAAAAAAAACACAATCACAAAGATTGTGTTTTAAAAAAACCCATCCAAAGTTACAAATAACAAATATACACTAATCTTTGATTTACTTACTTTTCCTTTAGGCCAAATAGTATATCATGAAGGTCCGCTTCTCGTTGGAAAGTACTCTGTTGTTTACTAAAAATTCCATTTCATCGACTTTCTAGAAGAAAAGCTCCAAGAACATCTGAAATATTTTCATTATTTTCATATACTCCTTTTTTTCACTCATGACTCTTTGCTCATTCCTTAACTTTTCCTCTAGGCCAAATAATGTTAGATGTATGAGCATACTTTCAAATTAATTTAAAGAAACTCTGAAATTACCGTTTTTAAATAGCAAACTAACCTTTATTAACTGCTCCCGTCTTCATATGCCAATTTCCTTTACTTAAATTTCGGTTCTAAAAACACTAGATATGAATTTTTTAAGTCAAAAGGCAAACGTTGTTTGAAAGTCAAATGAGTATCGTTACAAAGGGTCCAACCT
The DNA here is from genome assembly GCF_964261635.1 of Lissotriton helveticus. NCBI lineage: Eukaryota > Metazoa > Chordata > Amphibia > Caudata > Salamandridae > Lissotriton > Lissotriton helveticus. The sequence goes on from NC_136071.1 coordinate 408,425,930, forward strand.
TTGCAACTTTTCAAATAGCATGTGTAATGCCCTGATGTTGTTGAAGGACCGTCATGATAAATAATAGCTACAGTTCCAAATGTTCTTCCTGAAATTGATAACTGAGAAGCCACAACATTTTTAATTGAAGTTGTCAATTTCGTTCCATCAGGTCTACATCGTTGGAACATTAAAATGACATAGTGACCATAACTTTGTAGAAATAATGTAGACAGCATTGCAGACTTACATTGGGTACACACCATATTGTGATCAGCTGCTTTAACTAGATTATTGAAAGCCACTGATTTGCAGTCTGGTAAAGTCAAATATATAAATCTTTATGTCTATTCTAGTAGTACTTGATGAAGTACAGTTATCACAGTCATGTTGCCATTGATAAGAAAGGTTAAAAAGATTTTTTATATCTACTCCTTCATCTTCCAATACATCAAACATATACATTAAAAATTCCTGACAATCCTGCTGAATTATCTGTGAAAATTGATTTTGACCAGAACATATGTGTAGAAGATTTCTAATTTCTGAAACACTTTATATTTTTGCTCTATCACTGCTACAGTTCTCTAACACAGAATTCAATAAACAGCACAATGTTTGATCCCGATTTTTGACAATCTGTTTTTGTAAATTTTGAAGAAAAAAAACATTAACTACTACATTAGCATAGCAGTTGACACCAGAACTGTTTTCAAACTGAAATCCAACAACATCTTCAACAGAATCCTTTTTCTTTCTCTTTACAATTACACTTTTATCTACTTTTTGCCTTTTTGCTAGTACCTCACTGCAATTAATCTAATTTCTTCTTTTTCGGCCTACCACACGTTTTTCAAACAGAGGATATTGAGGCAAATGTGGAGCATACTCTCTTCTTAACCTATTGTATTCTTTAACACAATCTATATCAGCACAAATCTTTGTTTCATCACACTCAATCAAGTACAATCCTGAAAGTTCTGACTCGTGATAATGCCACATATGCCATACCCTCTTTAAACACAGAACTTCCAATGTTCACCAAAGCACTATCTACACTTAAACCTTGAGATTAATGAATTGTCACTGCATATGCCAAACAAACAGGAAACTGTTTTCGGCGAACATGTAAGTCTTTCACAAGCAAAAATCTAGCTGAACAACGTCAAATTTGTTCTATTTCGTCAATGCCATCAAATTTAATTTTTAAAATTTCAATTCCATCTCTATTTTTGTAATTCACAAAACCAACAACATGACCCATTGCTCCATTTACCAGACCTCTTTCAACATTTAAATTCCTTCTCAAAATGATACGACAATTTAAACACACATTCAGAGTCTTTTCAAAACCAGCAGTTTTAGATATAGTCTTCTCCAATGAATCCAATTTTGATTTCAAATTTTCTGACAAAATAATTGTTGCTCCCATATGCTCTATTTTATCTATAGCTTCAAGTTTCACTATCTCTTCATTTTCTAACTTCAACATTTTGTTGTTGAACATGGAACATTCTTTCAGAGTAGGCATCAAACATATGCCAGATTTCTTCTCGTTAATTTTCTTAAAAATATTCTCTGGAAGAATGTTTTCATTTGGGTACAAATTACAAAATTAATCGTCCATGTAAAGCTTCTTTCCCATGCTGACTTATTTTTCCGATTCTTACATCTTGTAGAATATTTTTATAATCTTCATCCTTTGCCTGCCGCATATTTTGGAGTAGTTCTGCATATTTGAAACGTAACCATATATTAACGTTTCCAATACTTCCTAAGCACTTCCTGGTATCTTCATGCGTGACCATTTTAAACACTGGTTGACCTTTCACTGGAGTCAACTGCAGTAGATCTCCAAAAACGAGAATGTGTTTTCCTCCAAATAAGACATCATAATCTGTTCTAAGAATTTCTTGCATTCTCAAATGCACAAAAGCAAGCATTACATTTGAGGCCTTGCTTACTTGAATCAATGATAAGAAGTTTCATTTTCTTCAGGATTCTCGAAACTTCAGAACACGCATCTCCAGATAGCTTGCGGTATTGCAATTTGTTATCATGCTCCACTGGCAGCATCAGTAAACGATGTAAAGTAATCCCTTTAATATTATGTGCTGCCAGCCCAGTTGGAGCGGTAACAACACAAGACAGCGGTGATTCAGTCCTTTTCTGCAGATAAGTTGCAATTGCTTTAATCAGAAAACTTTTTCCGGTTCCCGCTTCTCCACTCACGTACAGTCGGACAGGCTTAAATGATGTACATGAGCACTCTTTCTTCTCATGACTGAATCCATGTTCAACCTCTTCTGTGACTTCGTCATAGATCTGTTTCTGCTCAAGGTTTAATTGTTTCACCAAATCTTCTAAATTAATTATATCCTCTTGAGCTTGCTCCATAGCTCTTTCCACCTCATCCATGGCAGTGGCAGCTTCATTTTGGATAATTGGTCCTCCTAGTGGATCCTGACTCAATGAAGCAGAACTCTGACTGTCTTGAGAACTGTCTCTCGCAATCTCTGCAGCAATTGTTGCTTCTTGCTCTATTTCTTCATTCAACATTTGCAGATAATTTGGAAAAACAGGACATTCTATGGTATCCTTGGTTGCATTAAAAGAGTCTTCATAACAGAGAAAATCTCCAAGTAGTTCCTCTTCTTTACGCCATGGTTTAAAGAGTTGCAAAAGAGCCAAATAGTAAAATTCTCTTTTATCTGGATTTTCACAACTCAATTTTCGATGATTAATCAAATGACCTTTTTTCTGTTTCACTAAACATCCTTCACATCCAATGACAGCATATATTCCATTATTGATATCTTCTCTGATGTTCCTCTTATAAATATATCTTTGCAGAACTTCATAGAGACAAGCGTTCTCAAGGTGAGGACTTCTGTTTGGATAGTATGTATCCAACATGTTTGTCTTCAAAATATCTGTGCTTTCTGGTTCTTTCTCTGCCAAATACTCTATCTCTTGTACAGATTTCAAAACTCGGTTTCGTGTTGCAGCAAGACCTAGACTTATCCAAATGATGGTTCTATATTTGGCATAGAGACTTGCTGATGACAATCGATCAGAACATTCATATGCTCCAATTTCTCGATGCGACAACATCTTCAGACTGTAACTATATAATTTCTTGCTTGACTCTTTTCATGTGAAATGTCCTCCCACATTTCCTTCAGTTCTGTCTTTTCTTTTTTTGTGATGTAAGACGTCACATATCGAGCCACAGCAATAGAGTTGTCAGCAACGAATTGAATATCAATGTTAGCATTCCACATGGACAAAATCACTGGGTTGTAGTCGTTGATGTACTTGTACTCTTCGTTTCTTTTTAAATTATACAGTATGTTGCAGAGAAGACATCAAATTATTTACTCTTCCTTTAGAAATCACTGGTCGTGGAAAGCCAAAACGACATTTTGTGTAGAACTTGTCCTTGTTCCTGAATTTTCGACGACAGTACTTTCCACAACGATGGGATTGAAAGCGTAAAACTTGTTGCCTTAAACTGTTTTCTTCGGTAGTTTTCGGAACAGCACATGTTGAATACTCTTCAATGAAGCTCATCACTGTCTCATCCGAATCTGTTCCAAATTTGGGTGCATCTTTAATCCACAACAACATATGTATATGAGGAGCACCTCTCGCTTGATACTCCTTTCTCCAAAAGAAATCCAAAACCTCTCCAAGGGGAGGATTTTTTTTGTTGGTAATAAGACATCATAGCTTCAAATCTATGATTGAAATATCTGCATACATTCACTGGATCCAAAGAACACAGTTCTCTAGCAGTTTTGAATTCTATATTTTGAATATTTGCATTTGCCTCTCGTAGAAATTGAAGTAAGTCGTCCCATGCATACTCGGCACAGCTAAGAGTGAGGAACTGTTGGAAAGGCGACCCCAGGGGAGACAGAAGGTGTCTGACTGTCCGCCCCGAGACCCACCTCTCTGTATGGAATAGGCCGAGCGCCGTAGGGAGGCCTCCTTGGCGAGGCTCCTCTCCTACAATCGTAACAGCTGAGCAATCACACTACTTACAGATGGACACCACACAGGAGGAATATTCACAAGAATCTTTATATAAGCAATTAAGGCAAGTCCTTTGTAGGTTAGCAGGCAAGGATCGAGGGATCCGTAAAGTCTTGGTTTCGGGGATAGGGGGTAGCGGGACAGTCTTGGCACCAACTGGTGCGTGGATAGTTCAAGGGGTCAGGCCGCGACAGCGGGGCCTCGAAGATGGTTAAGCTCGGTCAGGCCGCGACAGAGTCAGCAGGGCCTCGAAGGTGGTTCAGCTTGGTCAGGCCGCGACAGCGTCAGCAGGGCCTCGAAGGTGGTTCAGTTTAATCAGGCCGCGACAGCGTCAGCAGGGCCTCGAAGGTGGTTCAGCTTGTTCAGGCCGCGACAGCGTCAGCAGGGCCTCGAAGGTGGTTCAGCTTAGTCAGGCCGCGACAGCGTCAGCAGGGCCTCTAAGGGGGTTCAGCTTGGTCAGGCCGCGACAGCGTCAGCAGGGCCTCGAAGGTGGTTCAGCTTAGTCAGGCCGCGACAGCGTCAGCAGGGCCTCGAAGGTTCCAGGTGCAAGAGTTCGGATCAGGATCAGCCGCGACAAGGTCAGCAGGGCTTCGACTCCAAGATACAACTGGAGTCCTAATCCAGGGCTGGCCCAGATATAGGACTCGAGTCCTTTGATGTCCGGACCCTCGCGCCTGGGGTTCAGAGGGGCCGGGATGAAGGTGTCCAGACACCCAGCAGGGGGGTGGAGCCAGCGCCCAGGGAGGCTGAAGGGCGATCGATACCAGCCGTCCGGGGACGGCTGGAGGCCCCTCGAAACTCCCCTCTTCCGGGCTCCGCCAAGTGGCCACTCTACCACCTGGGAGGATCTTGGTGCCTCGATGTCGGGGCTTCGCTGAGGCCGGGGCCAGGGATGGCTGCGGCCACGTGCTCGGTACGTGATGGGCCCAAGATGGAGTCGGGCCGGAAATGGTGGCCTGGCATGGTCGCCAGACCGGCGGTGTTAGCGAGCAGGGTCCGCCGGGGTCCCAGGGGGGAGAGCCGTGGGTTGCCAGGGGGGCTGCTCTCGTCGAGGGTTCGTGTTCAGGGGGGTCGACAGCGGGTCGACGGAGGGCCGATGTCGTCCCAGGCCCGCCATGCAGGAGGGGTAGGACCACGCCACGAGGCCGAGTCCAACACACGTCCCCTCCAGCTGAAGGCGGGGAGAGTCACCCATCTTCCTGGGGATTCTCCTCGTCGAGGCGGAAGAATCGGGACAGGCCGTCAGCATTGGCGTGGTCGTCGCCAGGGCGATGCTCCACCGTGAAGTCCATCCCTTGGAGGGAGATGGACCAGCGCAGCAGCTTTGGGTTTTCGCCACGCATCTGCATCAGCCACCGCAGGGGCCGGTGGTCAGTCTGGACCCGGAAGTGGGTGCAGAAGAGGTAGGGCCTGAGTTTCTTGAGGGCCCATACGACGGCGAAGGCCTCTCTTTCAATGGTGCTCCATCGCTGCTCTCTGGCCAGCAGCCGCCGGCTGATGAAGGCCACAGGATGGTCTGTAGTGTAGTTCCTATTATCCCAATAGGCTCTGCGCATTGGAATAATATCTTCAATAGTATAGACGTAGGACAGAGGTTAACTAGGTCTTCTACTGACGATATTAGACTTAAAGTTTAATGTTTGTGCCAGCTAGCTCAGAGTTCACTAGAAACTTTCTCGAATAGACAAGAAGGGATTTAGTTTCTGACAACCATAGAACATGACAACTTTGCTCTCCCCTAATCAAGAGTGTATCTCTAGAGTCGTGTGAAAACAAAAGACAACTTATTTTACTCAGTCAGTTCAGTGCATTCTTAGTTTCACCAGATTGTAGAGAAAAGGAAGAGACGGGCGTGTTCAATAAAAAGATGTTATTTATTGATCAGTCTCTTTTCTCCTACAAGAGAAATGAATCGCTATTATTGCAATACTTATCGTTAAGTAAAGTGCATACAGTAATAACAGAATTATAAAATAATACTGTAAAAGCATTGATATGGTTTCTTAGCCATATGATACTTAAAATGGATAAAATAGATACATACATATATACATTGACTAATCGTACTCAACTGGTGCTTCTAACTACGCCTACCCCAATGTACCTGACCTAAGCCTAATACGTGGCGGGAGTAGATAAGTAGCAGTTTAAGTTAAGTTTGCTTTGCCAAGGGTCTGCTTCAAGAATTCTCTACAAAGGATGATTCAGTTCAGTACCTGGGAGTTTAGAAGGCTGGAGGGCTGGTATCTCTATCTCAGGTCTTGATATTCCAGCTGCCTGCGAGGGCTGCTTGGAAGCGCCGGAGCTGGAATTCTCGGCAGGAGAAAAGGCAGCGTCTCTCTCTCTCAGCGCGTCAGAAAGGAGGGGCAGCATCTGTGGGCTTCGCTGTCAGCTGGGCTCCTCAGCAAGTCTCGCTGCTCCAATCTTGTCACCACCTCGTGTGTTTGCTTAAGGCAATGTCGGTATTATTTATACCTGAAAGGTGCTGGGATTGACGTAAGGATGGACATAAATACGTCAATAAGGATGTCATACGAACTGGTCGTTCGCACATTCTTTACTGAAGTTCTCGGCTAAATCAAAACAATGGCTGTGGGGATTTCCCAGGTCGTGGTAGGTTTGATTTGTTTTGAGAACACCGTATGCCTATTAGGGGGCTGGAGAAATAGTGCTTGCCTAATGAGATGGCATGCGCTATGACCTAATCAGATAACGGGTTTCTGTGCAGTTGAATGGCTGCTAGTTAGTTATTAACCAGACAAGGTTCAGAAATAGGGGGATCGATACAGTACCCATAGTAAATACACCACACCCACTCCACATAATCTATGTCCATATTTACAAGTCTAGGCATAGTAAACATACTAGTAGTGCATGTGTATACCGAACCACCCCAAAATACAATCATTTGCATATTGAAATTTGGAAATGCGAAATACACGAAAAAGATGAGTATAGTTACTATATGCACGTCAAGCAGTATAATAATGCTAAATCAAATACGCATATTTTAAAATCAGCATGAATGAAATGCGGAAATTACACATGAAATAGCTCTTAATACAGAAAAAAAGGTCGAGACCATCTCATCACAAAATCATAAATACTTGTGAACATGCTAGAGGGTAGCTAATGTTTCTAGAGTAGCTAAATATAGAAATTTTGTTCTCTAAGAATAGTCTTACTTTAAGCAGAAGATAAGTGTCCCAAAAAAATCGTAAATATTTTTGGAATGGAAGGGGAAAAAATGTCTCGCTCTCTGTAAAAACTGGTGAGAAAATTTCTTTTTGCTTTATTTTCAAAGTTGAAGGCCAAATACAGGGTGTAGGGAACGCCGTGTGCTAGTTTGTTCAAAGTCATTCTTTCTGCTCTGGTGAAAACATCATATTGTTGAGACTTTCGAAAAAACTGTCAACTGCTTCTTGTGAAAGTTCCACTAACTCGGATAAATTTTGTAACATGCATTCATGAGCATGATTGCCTTCATAGATGTTTCGATCAGCATAGCTGACAGAAGGTTGTACCTGATCGATGCTGCTTTCATCTTGTACTTCACAACTCTTCAATCGTAGTGGTGAAGTCTCCACGAATGCCGTCATCAGGATTGGTAGCCGCTGGGGACAGCACAATGCATGAGCCGTTACCGGACCCAACAAAGTCTCTGCGTCCATTGGCACATCCGATTGTAGTGTCAGACAGGTGTCCAACACGCATTCTTCGCCGCATAGCAAGCACCTTAATACAGGCATAACACAACTTTGCCACATCGGTCTGAATGAAAGAAACCAAGTCATGTTCAAATCTCGTAGCCGTGCTAGTCCAAGGACTTTAGTTATGCGGTCCCGGTAGCCAATAGCTCGGATTGTTTCTTCCATTATTGCTGGTGTCTTGTCTGTGACGTGGTTTGCCATAGCGAAGTAACAGGATCAAAAATAGGATGCCGGCCACTAGTCCCAAAAGGAGAGGAAGTCCGCCAAAGATGGAATGGACAAAATCAGGAAAAATACCCAGAATAGCTTTAAATGGGGTTAAAGCTCCCGAAAACACTGTCTTAAATACACTCGCGATTCCGCTTGTATCAGAAATATTTAAGATTTCGCTCAGTATTTCTGCGAAATGTATGGGGTAATTGGTTGATAACAGTGAATGAATCTCAGCCGTTGTCCTTGCAACTCGGAGATCATACGTTTCTTTTGATGACGTTAACATGGTTGGCGTCTGTAGGAGCACTGTCTTCATTCTGCTTAAAGTATCAATTCGAATAGAAGAAATCTTCAAACTGGGCCACAACCTTGCCTCCCTGTCTCAGGCATCGTTTGGGAACAATATTCGTTCACAGCACATGACCTTTGTAGTCACGGTTATGAGATAAGGTTTTCCGGGCAGCAGACTGCAACATCTGCGATCTACAATTAGAATGTAACTCCCGTTCGAGAGTCTCTTAAAGAATGGTTCTATTTGTGTTGCAGGTGTGCCTAGCTGGTGACATCAAAGGTTATTTGAGTTCCCTTCACATGCTCCATGCAAACTAATACCCTGACACAGAAGTGTACCGCTTAGTGACCTTTCACAATTATTGCCACTAAGGAACACCCTTTGTCCTTTATTACTAACACAAGCGTGTGTATAGGGCAAGTTCCATGTTGACTTAATGTATCCTTTACCCAACCTTTCATACTGGCCTGCCTGTATATATTTTTGGCAGTATTGAAACTGGAAAGTTGTTATCGGAATATTTATTATCCCATGTATTATCCATTCAATGACAGGTCGTTCTGACATTGTCAATGGTAATCTATCAAGTTTTTCAATGCTCAGAATTGTATAGTCAGCACCCTTCTGTGCCAAACTGATTTGTTTATCAGTAAGGTTAAAGATATTAAATAGTGACGTTGTGTTGATTAAACGCCAAGGCACATAGCCTGAACGCAGATTTTGTAACGTCCAGCCAAGTTGTACAATAGAACGCAATTGGGACTGACCGTGTTGTAACATCAGTAAGTCTTGCGATATTATATCGATTGCTGAAGACACAATACTGTCCAGTGAATATATTCTGGAGGACAGAGTCATTAACCCATTGTCCACAACAGAAAGTGATTTTTCCAAATTAATACGGTCAATTTCCCGTATTTTTTCTGCTGTCTCAATTTGAGTTACTTTCCAAACTTCATTGTAAGCTGCATATATAGAGGCCGCTATGAAACGTTTTTGACGCTGTTTGCGTGGTCCCATAATGAAATCACGCAAGTCAGCACCTTCTTGAAGTAAAGTTAGGTGTTGCTTAATTTCTGCCAGTGTGGATGTTCGTAGCCATTGAAGGCAGAGCTTGCCCACACTGTAAGTAGTTACTATCCCTGGATGTTGTCTTTGGGAATATCTAGGGTCTGGCCTGGTCAATTTGAACCCCTGTATTTTGTTCAGGAATCTGTCTTGACAGTTATTTGTGTCTGTGGGCCAGATCAACCATTGTTTCCAATCAGGATGTGTTCTGTTTTGGTTTAAAATATGGTTCACGTCTATCTCAACATCTATAGAGTTATTACTGTTCGTTGTTGGCTTTGGAATAGACGGTTTGTTTAAGTCTTTGATTTTGGCTAAGCCAAGACAGGTAGTTTGTTGAATGGTGTCATTCAAAAATATAATTTGTTCTGGGATCATGCAGGCTCTGAACAATGATTCTATACCTTGTACTTGCCAATCTTTTGTACCCCAAACAGTTTTTGTTTCAATGTTACTGTTCCAGAAATCAAAACCAAATGTATTCATTTGCTCAAAAAATGAATCTGAATATATCAATTTTGTGTTTGTAAGCATGGTCTTCATACCTGTCTTATTTGACAATTTGAAATAAAATGTTTCTGCATTACTTGTATTAAACCCTGAAAAGTATGAATATTTATCAAAAAATGTTTTGGAACTACCCTTTGGTGGAGTAGCACAATGTTCCCATTGGTTATAATTTAAAACATTTCTAGGTTGTGCAGATTTATGGAGATAATGGTTACCATAGTGGTTATAGCAGAACATTTGATCATAATTAGACGAACCCTGCAAATAATCATGTTCTGTAAACTTCGCAGACATTACTAGGTCAGACATCATATCATTAATACTTTCAAAGTCCCAATCATCAGCAAATGTGCTTGGTTTTACAAAGTCACTTAACGAGATCTTAAATTGGTGTGGATACTTCAGGATTTCAACCGGGCCTTAGATTTCATAATCAGTATTGTCCCATGCTACACCGCCTGGTATAGGATTGGCTGTGAAGTTCACTGAAGAAAGTTCTCTTTTCTTGACGTGTGAAGATGTGTGTGGTTTAAGGATCAAGTTGATTTTCTGGCTTGCTGTGTCCATTTTAGCATATTTTCCCTCAATGAAATGTCCCAAGCATAGTACCATGATGAGCCAAAGTACGAGGATAAATGCACCTAATGTCACCCAAATTTCAATCCATGGAGAAGTCAGATAGGTTCCTTTTAGTTGATGAAAAAGTTCCTTTGCTTTGTCTTTAAAAGTTTTTGTTGATGGCTGTACTTCTGGTTCGCTTTGTTCTTCTGAAGAATCATCGAAGTTGATGAAGTAGCCGGATGCCGTTCTGTCAATTGTTCCAATTGCTTCTGGATTACTTTTTGCTTTTGGCTTTTGCTTTGTTTCATTAGAAAACTCTGTAGTTACATCATCGTAGGTTGTTGTTTCTTGATGAAAAGCTTTTATTTGGGTGTTAAGAGGTTCAAGTTCCATTGCTTTGTTGCATAGTCCTTGTTGTTTCACTGTAGATTTTCCAAATGTGACCAGTCTTTCAGTTTGAACCTCTGTGGATGTAGCAAACTTTGGTGTTCTGCTACTTCTTGGGAGTCCACTTGGCCTACTATTTGTTATCGGCCACATGATTGTGGTTTAACCAGGTCGATGGATATGACTCGGTTCTCCTTTTTACCAGCAAGGGGCGGTAGTACTACTGATCTTGTCCAGTTGATAGACAAGACAGGAACTGCTTTTCTGTAAGAAGGCCCAAATTCCTTCTTTACCGCGATCTTTTCTCTGACCAGATCCCCGACTTTTGGAATCCAGACAGGCCTTGCTGGGACAGGTGGTTTTTCTTCAGTGGTTGTTGGCTGCTGTTTCAACTTTATGTTGCTCAGGTCTTTTCTTGTTTCATTTAAGTCCTGTAAAATAGCCAAGCGATCTTTGATATCAAAGCATTTTTCTTTAACCACTGAAGTCTGACTATCTAAGTCCTGGATTAACATTCTAGTCCCAAACAATAGTTCGTACGGACTGAGTCCTTTCAGAGAATTTCTTGGCAGGTTATTTAGACTACGTTGGACACTTATTAAATGTTTGACCCACCCAGCTCCCGAACCTAATACCTTAGCTGTTATAGATTGCTTTATGCCTTGCTTTTTTCTTTACACCATCCCGTTTCCCTCAGGAAGGAAGTGAGAAGAGTCCTGCAATGCAATGTTAATTCTGGCCAGGCACCCCCCATAAGCTGTTTTTAGAGCTAAAGGAAAGATTTTGGTCAGAACATAACATGCTTCTAGCGTATATGCCATTCTAGACTCGCAAATCTTTGTATAACTGTTCCGACGTCAGCCGAAAGTTGGGGCCTACATTATAAGTGAAAATAGTCTTTACATGTTAATGTGACGCATTATTCATACTGGGTTTTATTTTTTTGATGATTTGATACATTCTGGAGTGAAACGCCATGATATTAAACCGTTTCTCTCGCCACTGCGATCTCTATTGCAGTCTGGGCAGTTTTTTACAAAAATGTGATGATGCAGGCTTATGCCTGGCCACCAGTACACTGATTGTAATTCTTCCAGAGAATCTTTCAGCTTAAGGTGTCTGAGACCCTCAGCCATATGTGCGTCTGCTATTAACAAGCCTCTCCTGTCCATGTTTGGAATTACTCTATCCCCCACTCCAGGGATTCGAGCAAAAGGGACTGAGTTTGCATCGATTATGTATGTATAATTGAGTGGGTAATTGATCGGTAGTGCAGAGCAGTCGCCTTTTGATGACGTTTTTACTGCCAGCACAGTTTCACCGTCAATGTATTTTACTGCACGCTTTATTGTAGCTACGGAAGCCGATTTAGTTGCTACCGCTGTGGCTGTCTCAGCCAATGAATTCCCTGCAACGTGAACGCCATCACGCTGATGACTCAGTGAGTGTATCACATGAGTTTTTGGTAGTTCTTTCTGTAAAAGAACTACTTGTTCCCAAAGCACTTTTTGCTTTATTGTTGCTCCTGTGTCATCTTTGTAACCGTTTTGAATCCATTTCTGTAAATCGTTATTGTATGATTTGACGCAGTAATACGAATCGCACACAATAAGTGTCGGGAATTCGCGATCGGCATTATCTAGCGCCATTTTTAACGCTATTATTTCAGTTTGTTGTTCTGAATTATTTTCCACTGAGTGCGTTTTTGTAAGTAGAGGTCTTAATTTACCTCCGCGCCACACTTCTTTTACAATTTCGCATGTGGCGTTGTAAGCCAGCTCTCCCCAAACTGAGGGTTGAGCATGTCCGTCTGTATATATTATACAGGCGTACTGTCGTAAAGGCAGAATGTCGATTGGCAGAGGGTATTCTCTCTCATATTCTAGATAATTTAATTCTTTCATTTCCGGGTCAAAATAGTATTTTACTTTGTCTGTAGCAACAGAATTTACCCATTGTATCCATTCTGGATCCAGTGCAGTTGTTGGTAAATTACATGGTGTTGTTAATGCCTCAAAAGCTGACTCTGCTGTTCTGACTGTAACCTGTCTACCGTCTGCTTGGTATTTTTCTTTTGCTACAGCTGTTTGAACCGCATGAACAATGTTTTCCTTAATGCTGAACCTTTTTTCAGCTTCTGTGTACAAATGTGATTTGTATGCTATTGGTACCTTCTCTCCTTCATTAGAGGTCAGGTATGTGAATCCGCATCTTCCTGGGATGACTCGAATCACAAGGTTGCGTGTGTTGTCACGTGTTTGTAATTTTGTATTAACTAACATATCTGTTTGTAAAGATCTCAAAATTTCTGTGTGTTTTTGAGTCCAATTGATTCTTTTAAAATCTGGTTTTATAAGATCATAGAGAGGTTTAACTCTCTCTGCATAATTTATAATGTAAGTTCTTCCGAAATTTAGGAAACCTAGAATTGATTGTAAGTTTTTTAGTGTTCTAGGTGCTTGGATTACAGCACATTTCTCGAGGAAATTGTCAGCCAGGCTTTTGCCTTCACTTGATAGTTCATATCCTAAAAACAGGACAGTTAGATGGGCAATTCTTGACTTTTTAAAGTTGAATTTGTAACCCTCTGCTGCGAACCCAAGTATTATGGTGTTCACTCTCTTCAAGTGAGTATCCAAGTCATCATCTGTTAGATAGATGTCATCGACATAAGATAATGCCTCATCATCATATATTTGTAGTAACTGTTATTCTTGCTGAGAATAATCCTGGGCTGTTCTTGAACCCCTGGGGCAAAAGACAGAATTTTTTTTGCGTGCCATTTATTGAGAACGCGGTCAAATATCTGCTCTCTGGTGCTATATTTTGACAGAAGAATCCATTAGAGATGTCTAATGTTGTTTTGTATTTTTTGCGCACTATGTTATTCATTAGTGCAGCACTATGTGAGTTTTGTACTGCAAAGGTTTTGCAACATGAGTTAAGGTGTCTGTAGTCCAAAACAAGACGATATGAATTGTCTGGTTTGGAGACAGGAAACAAAGGATTATTCATTTGTGAGGTGCAAGTTTCAATCACCCCTTGGTATTCAAGTTGATCTAGGATCTCTTTTACCCGTTTTTTAGCTTCTTGCTTAATTGGGTACTGCCGTTGTGCAGTAGGTTGTGATTTTAACTGGATTTTGTGAGGAGGAGAGTCCTCATCCCATCCCACATGGTTTTTATACAATGCAGGAGCTTGGGCTACTGCCCACTTTCTTGCAAGTGTATATTTTTTATGAATTGGAATATGATTTGAGAAGGCAGGCATAATTATTTCTTCGCCATGAGGGCACTCCCTGACAAACTCTGGTGGCCAGTCTCTTTCAGCTAGAAGGATGTCATAGCCCTTGGAGAGATTATCCCAAAAGAGACCCCTTATTTTCCTAGTCTTATCCCCCTCTATACGCAATGTTATTTCATATATTTTATGAGGTTTGCTAACTCTGGTATCTGCAGTTTCCACCTGAATGTATTCATTCGTGTCCACTGTCTCCAGATGATTCATAAGGATCTTGCGAGCTATGCTCACTTCTGCTGCGCTGTCTAGCATTGTCTGAGCCCATTCTCCGTTTTTCAGCTGTGTCCTCAGTATTCTCGGCATGGCTGATTACTTTAATACTGGCTACCTTCTTTTTTGGAAACTGTAATTTTTTATTTTGATGAGCAGGTTCCTTGTCTTTGGACTTGACGTGCTCTTCCCTGTGTTCTGATCGTCCTCTTCTTTCCGATTTCTGCGAGGAAGTCTGAAAAGATTGAGACGGACGTGTATCAATATCTTGATATCTATCAGGTTTTTTCAGATTATCCCTATTTCTAAGGTTGTATTTTTTCTCAGAGGGCTCCCTTTGGGGAGACTTGTGTCCTTGGTCCGGAGATCTTTCTCTCCGCCGAGGAGACCTTCCTCTGGACTGGAATCTTTTTTCTTTAGGAGTGGATTGTTTATTTCCATCCCAGATCCTCTTTGAAGTGTTTAGATTATTTTTAATAAATACCTTTTTTTTTTAGGATTTTCAATAAGTTGGGGTTTCACCGGTTTTCCACCCAAACTATCTCTTCCTAGTTCTTCATAGGATTTTTCTATGATTCTGGCAATTTCAAATGGTTGGTCTGCTATATCTGTCTCTTTCAACCTCTGGCGGATCGCCACATTTGCTGCTTCTCCCTTTATATTGGCTAATAATATTGCCAAGACCTGCTTGAAGTCTTTTAGTAATTTCATACCAAGAGTTAAAGCAGGTTCTGGACCGTATTCATCTTGAATTTGTTTTAGCACATCTGGTATTACTGACATGGATGGAACACCATGTGTTTTTGTGTAAATGGAAGCAAAGACTGTACCCCAAGTGTCACAGTCCTCCACATGTGGTGCGATTCCCATTGGAAGACAGATAGTCAGGATCCTGTGTTTCTCAACCGGGGTGGTATCTGGAAATACCGCCTCTATTTGAGTGATTTTTTGTGCTAACCAGAATGGAATTTGTTCCCGTTTTGCGGGTACTTTACCTAGACAGGACTGTATGTTCTGTGGTGTAATTTTATTTGTGTTCCCCTGATGAGGGATCAGCTGTGGAATTTTAATAGCTGGTTGGACTGTTGAAGTCCGCATTACATATTGGACTAATTGTCTGTGTATTTTAATTAGTTGTTTTAGCTGTGCTAAAAGTTCTGGAGCAGACATTTCTTCAATGTCTGGATGTGGTGTGTATCCGGATAGGACCGGCCACGTTGCTCCTGGTCTACCTAGTGGACAGAGCCTGGTGATGTGATTATTATGTTTTAGTGCGCCATTAAACCAGAGCAGGTGCTCTTGGTATTTGAGTGGTATTTCCACCTCCTCGAAAGGAGTGTACTCATTCGGAGGTTCCACTATTTTGTAATAGTGGAAGTCCTTTGTTACAGCGTTTGCTGCTGGAAAGTTTATCCATGAATAGAATACCTCTGTCTGCCGATATTCGTGTGCCTCGATTACGAATATGACTGTACCACCTCTCGGTGTCAGCCCATTTTCTATAAGTTTTAAAGTTATAGATTTTCTTATGTTGACCGGGATCAGTATTGCCTCCGGGTCTTGCTGTAGCAGAGTATTGTCAGCTGCTAGGAGTTCAGCTGCTATTCTAACTGTCTCCCTTTCTTCTTCTTCTAGTGACATTCTAATGTCAATAAGGTTATTTTATTTATTTGCAGATCAGGTTTCTATGGAAACAAAGATTAGATGCGCAATATTTTGGAACAGTGTATCCTTCAACGTTGAATAAACCAAGAACCATACATAGAAGTCTCCTCCTACTAAGTTTGGCGGATTTAACCTTTCACCCACTCCAGACGTCTTTGGAGTATTATGGGGAAAAGGGGTCTGTGTGAAAAAGCACGACTGAGTTACTCTAATCTCTTACGTTAGATTTATCGCCCATCCAAACACGTTGGGCGCCATGTAGTGTAGTTCCTATTATCCCAATAGGCTCTGCGCATTGGAATAATATCTTCAATAGTATAGACGTAGGACAGAGGTTAACTAGGTCTTCTACTGACGATATTAGACTTAAAGTTTAATGTTTGTGCCAGCTAGCTCAGAGTTCACTAGAAACTTTCTCGAATAGACAAGAAGGGATTTAGTTTCTGACAACCATAGAACATGACAACTTTGCTCTCCCCTAATCAAGAGTGTATCTCTAGAGTCGTGTGAAAACAAAAGACAACTTATTTTACTCAGTCAGTTCAGTGCATTCTTAGTTTCACCAGATTGTAGAGAAAAGGAAGAGACGGGCGTGTTCAATAAAAAGATGTTATTTATTGATCAGTCTCTTTTCTCCTACAAGAGAAATGAATCGCTATTATTGCAATACTTATCGTTAAGTAAAGTGCATACAGTAATAACAGAATTATAAAATAATACTGTAAAAGCATTGATATGGTTTCTTAGCTATATGATACTTAAAATGGATAAAATAGATACATACATATATACATTGACTAATCGTACTCAACTGGTGCTTCTAACTACGCCTACCCCAATGTACCTGACCTAAGCCTAATACGTGGCGGGAGTAGATAAGTAGCAGTTTAAGTTAAGTTTGCTTTGCCAAGGGTCTGCTTCAAGAATTCTCTACAAAGGATGATTCAGTTCAGTACCTGGGAGTTTAGAAGGCTGGAGGGCTGGTATCTCTATCTCAGGTCTTGATATTCCAGCTGCCTGCGAGGGCTGCTTGGAAGCGCCGGAGCTGGATTTCTCGGCAGGAGAAAAGGCAGCGTCTCTCTCTCTCACCGCGTCAGAAAGGAGGGGCAGCGTCTGTGGGCTTCGCTGTCAGCTGGGCTCCTCGGCAAGTCTTGCTGCTCCAATCTTGTCACCACCTCGTGTGTTTGCTTAAGGCAATGTCGGTATTATTTATACCTGAAAGGTGCCGGGATTGACGTAAGGATGGACATAAATACGTCAATAAGGATGTCATACGAACTGGTCGTTCGCACATTCTTTACTGAAGTTCTCGGCTAAATCAAAACAATGGCTGTGGGGATTTCCCAGGTCGTGGTAGGTTTGATTTGTTTTGAGAACACCGTATGCCTATTAGGGGGCTGGAGAAATAGTGCTTGCCTAATGAGATGGCATGCGCTATGACCTAATCAGATAACGGGCTTCTGTGCCGTTGTGTGGCTAATCAGATAACGGGTTTCTGTGCAGTTGAATGGCTGCTAGTTAGTTATTAACCAGACAAGGGTCAGAAATAGGGGTCTCGATACAGTACCCTTAGTAAATACACCACAGGTCAATCCCCTCGGGGTCAATCTGGGATAGGACCGCCCCGATGCCGTGCTCCGAGGCGTCGGTCTGGACTACAAACTCCCGGCGGTAGTCAGGGGCTTGGAGCACAGGGGCGGTGCACATGGCTGTTTTCAAAGTCTCGAAGGCCACCTGACACGTGGGTGTCCATTGTACTTTTTGTGGCCGGTTCTTCGAGGTCAGTTCAGTGAGGGGCCCCACAATGCTCCCATAGTTCTTGATGAATCGCCGATAATATCCAGTGAGCCCCAGGAAGGCCCGGACGGCTGTGTGGGTGACCGGGGGCTCCCAGGCCACGATGGCGTCAATCTTGGGTTGGAGGGGAGCCACGTGGCCGCTCCCCACTTGGTGTCCCAGGTAGGTCACGGATCCTTGACCTATCTGGCACTTGCTGGCTTTCACAGTTAGTCCGGCCCGGCGGAGGGCTGCCAGGACCTCCCAGAGGTGCGTCAGGTGCTCGGCCCAGTGGAGGCTGTACACTGGAATGTCGTCTAGATAGGCAGCGCTGAATTCTTCTAGCCCCGCCAGCACTTTGTTCACCAGTCTCTGGAAGGTGGCTGGGGCGTTTTTCATGCCGAAGGGCATCACCTTGAATTGGAAGTGGCCATCGGGTGTGGAGAATGCCGACCGCTCCTGGGCGCCTGGAGTGAGGCCAATCTGCCAGTACCCGGCTGTGAGGTCGAAGGTACTGAGGTACTTGGCGGCTCTCAGGCGGTCGATTAGTTCATCGGCCCGGGGGATTGGATGTGCGTCGGTTCTGGTAACAGCATTCAGTCCCCGGTAGTCGACACAAAACCTGAGTTCTGGAGGGGTGCCAGGTGCGGCGGCTTTTGGGACCAGGACCACTGGGCTGGCCCAGGGACTGTCGGAGGGTTCGACCACCCCCAGGGCCAGCATCTTGGTAACTTCTGTCTGGATGCAGGCCCGAACTCGGTCGGGAACTCGGTAGGCCCGGTGTCGCACTGGCTGGCTGTCCCCGGTGTCGGCATCGTGGACACACCACTGGGTCACCCCGGGGGTGAGGGAGAACAGGTCCGTAAATCGCCCCAACAGTTCTTGGCAGTCTCGGGGTTGCGCTGGGGTCAGGTCGGAGGGGAGAGAGATTCCCTCGATGGAGCCGTCTTTCTCAGCGCACCGTAGGAGGTCGGGCAGGGGCTCGGAGTCGTCTTCGGCCCCATCGTCGGTAGCTAGCAGCAGGCTCAGTTCTGTGCGGGCAAAATGAGGCTTGAGCCGGTTGGCGTGCAGAACCCGTAGGGGGTTTCGGGGGGACTCCATGTCCACGAGATAGGTGACAGGGCTCTTGCGCTCGATCACTTTGAAGGGGCCCGACCATTTGTCCTGGAGGGCACAAGGTTCGACCGGGGACATGACCCAGACCCGCTGGCCCGGCTCGAACTCGATGGATGAAGAGTTCTGGTCATACCAGCGTTTCATGTCCTCCTGACTGGCCTCAAGATTGGCCCCGGCAAGGGCCCGGAACTTCCGAGTCTGGCTTCGTAGGGTCAGGAGGTACCGGTAGACATCCGGTGGTGCGTCTTGGACTGTAGTTTCCCAGCCTTCTTTGACCAGGCTGAGGGGACCTCGGACAGGGTACCCGTACAAGAGTTCAAAGGGGCTGAAGCCCAGGGATTTCTGTGGTACCTCTCGATAGGCGAACAAGAGGCAGGGCAGCAGGACGTCCCATTTGCGGCGGAGGGGCTCTTCTAGGCCCTGGATCATCCCCTTGAGTGTCCGGTTAAACCGCTCCACAAGTCCATTCCCTTGGGGGTGATACGGGGTGGTGAATTTATACGTGACCCCGCACTGTTGCCACAGGGACCGCATATACTTTGATATAAAGTTTGTGCCCCGATCGCTCACGACTTCTCGGGGGAACCCCACTCTGGAGAAGATCTCATCAGTGCTCGGCCCACCACGGGAGCCGTTATGGTTCGTAGGGGGATGGCTTCGGGATAGCGGGTGGCATGGTCCACCAGGACGAGGATGAAGCGATGCCCTTGCGAGGTTCGAGGATCCAGGGGCCCTACGATGTCTATCCCCACTCGTTCGAAGGGAGTGGTCACTGCTGGAAAGGGTTGGAGCGGGGCCTTCACCTTCCATCCGCTCTTTCCGCTGGCTTGGCATGTCGGGCAGGTGCGGCAGTGGTTATGCACATCGTTGCGCATCTTCGGCCAGTAGAAATGGGTCACCAGGCGGCTGTAAGTTTTGTCCTGCCCCAGGTGCCCGGCGAGGGGCACATCGTGTGCCAGGTTCAAAAGGAAGTCTCTGAATCGTAGGGGGACCACCAACACTCGGCTGGCCCCTAGCTCGGCAATTTTCTGTTCACTGTATAGGAGGCCGTGGTCCCAGTAGACCCAGTGGGACCCCGAGGTGTCCCCGGCAGCTTGGGCGGTGGCTTGCTGTCGGGTCCCCTCGAGGGAGGGGCAGGCCTTCTGTTAGTTTCCAAGGAGGCAGTCCACGGGGGCGTCGTCCCGGGCGGTCACTTTGAGGGTGCCCGACACCCCCCCCCCCCACTCGAAGAGGATTCGGGCCATCTGACACAGAGTTTCGGAGTTGTCGGCAGCCCTCACGGGGCATCGCGCGTTTGGTATGATCTGTTCTGGGGTCACCAAGTGGCAGCGGACGGCCGTCACACTGGCTCCCGTGTCTCGGAGGGCTTCGGTCCGTCGTCCGTTGATGTGGACCCACTGACGGTACTTTTGAGTGTTCCTCGGTAGCGGGGCCTGGAGGACCATGTCTCTTTCGCCCAGGCAGGCTAGGGCCATGGCGGCCGGTTCATACTCGGTCTGATCTTCGTTGTAGACCTCTTAGTCTTCTTCTCCCCCTTCCCCCAGGGCTGCAGCAGCGAACTGGCGGGTCGGAGGCCCGGTGGTGCCGGAGCGCTGATTCATGGGGCAGAGGGGGTCACTGGCATAGTGACCGGTCCGCTGGCATCTGTGGCAAGTAATGTTCGGGTGGGGCCCCGGCCGTGCTGGTGGGGGCCCTCTTCTGGTCAGGGATGGCGAAGTGTTCTTCTGGGGGGACCCCCGAGGCGGACTCCGGCCTGGGGCCGACGGGAAGTCTCGGCTCCTGCTCTGGCCTCCTCCGCCGCCACGCTGGCGGGGGTGCCCCTGGCCGTTCCGTTTCTCCTATCGGGGTCCGGGGGACCCGGGTGCTCACCCATTGATCAGCCTCGACGGCGAGTTTTTGGGGCTCGGTCAGCTTACTGTCGAGGAGATGCTGCCTGAGCTCGACAAAGCAGTTGTTGGAGAGGTGCTCCCAAACGATGAGGTCGAACAGCTGCTCGTAGGTGGACACTTTGCTGCCCTTTATCCATCCTTCCAGGGCCCGGCTATAAAAGTTTACGTAATCCACCCAGTCAGTCAGAATAACTTTATTCGGCTTACTCAAAAGCCATACAAAGCAAAAAAGATAAAATACATTACTTATAAAACAATCCTGAATACATAAAAAACATTACATGAATAACAATTTGACATACAATTAAAGTATATCATTTACACATAAATATAAGAAAGATAAAAGGCGGTTTTCTATAAAACTAATCATGACAGGCAGCTTTAGCCCTTGAGGCGGCTACCAGAAAACTAGCAATGCAAAAAGTAACATGGGGGTTGGGTAATAATTGTAAATAAAGCAAAGCCGGTCTTACTTGAGTAAAGCCGGCCTTTTTAAGTATGGGCAACAAATATTTTTTCCGTGGTTCTGAAAACAACCCACAAAACATAACAAAATGCATCGTATCCTGCACTGAGAACTGGTCACAGCTACAGGGGGGAGCTAATTCTGGTTTCTGCCAATTTTTAAAAGAACCTAAATAAAAATGTAACAAATTAAATCTAAATTTGGTTAAAAGGAACCTATGGAAAGGGATTGTAACAAAACCAAGGTAAGGTGCAAGTAATAGTGAATTGACCAATAAACAGTGGTCCCTTACTGCCGGTTTTACCAGTTCACATTCTTCACGACATACTTCCTTCCTTTCCAGAAATGACTTTTTAACAAATTCAATATCTTGGAACTTAATATTCTCGGGGGAGGAAAAAAGATCTGGACGGCCAAGATCCAAAAATGCCCTGCTCAAATAAGCCACCCAAGGGATCTTTTTGGATTTGTCCAAAGACAGCACGTCAGACATGATCTTGTGATTCAGTGGGAGATCTTCATTCATCCACATTTTCAGCCAAAAAATCAAGGGGGCCATGCTCAGCTTGTCGGAAAGAAACTGTAGACCCACTTCTTTAAGGATCGAATACGTAGGGGTCGACTGGGGAACAGAAAGTAGGGTTCTGATGAATCTGTTTTCCGCTTTTTGTATTGGATCCACATTTACATAGCCCCACAATGCGGATCCATATAAGGCAATGGCTACGGGTTTACTGTTATAAATTTTTATTATAGCTTCCATGGGCCTAGCCCCTAGCCTACCGGCGAAGCCCAGGAGCGCAGAAGATGATCTAATAACAGCCAACCTCTTAGCTCTAACCTGCGGACCCCAGGACCCTTTCTGGTCAAACAGTACACCTAGATAGGGGAATGTAGATACCCTAGAGACTGTGTCCCCCCTGCATATAAATATTTTATTTCTCTTCTTACGACACTCTCGACCCACCACCATAGTGTGTGATTTGGTAACGTTTATTTTAAGATCCAATTTCTCCATAAACGAACCAAATGCATTCAGGAGGCGCTGGAGACCAACACCCGTGCGGGCAATCAGCACGGCGTCATCCGCGTATAGGAGCGCCGGGATCTTAATTGCTCCCACACGCGGGACGTCGGCTTCCTGGCCACACAGGTGTGCACCCAGGCCGTTAATATAGATGGTGAAGAGCAAGGGGGCTAAGATGCAGCCCTGCCGCACCCCCCTTAGTGATCTAAAGGGAGTGGTACACCTGCCCTCGTTTGTCACGCGTACACTAGAGGAGAGTTCTTGATGCAGGGAAGCTATAAAAATGACCAAGGCCTCGTCTACACCCATCTCCAACAAGATGGCCCACAACTTCGACCTATTGACTAGGTCAAAAGCCAAGGAGAGGTCCATAAATGCAAGATATACGGACCCCTCCTTGGCCACAGTGTATTTGGAGATGAGCAGATGTAAGTTGACGCACTGTTCAATGGTGCCCTTTCTTTCCCTAAAACCATATTGAATTTCAGCCAACCCACCACAGTACTCTACATTCTCCCTCAGCCTGGTTAGAAGGACTCTGCCTAAAATTTTCACTGACGAGTCCAGGAGGGATATAGGCCTATAGCAGGCTGGATCATCCCGCAAACCTTTTTTTAAAATGGGAACAATGGTAGAGGTATCCCAAGAGGCAGGTGCAGAATTACCGTTAACGGCATTAAACACGTTTGCCAGAACTTCAGCCCACAGTTTTGGAGAGTACAAGAAAAAATCAGCAGGCACACCGTCGGGGCCCGGTGCCTTGTGCTTTTTGGTGGCCAAAATAGCTTTTTCCACCTCATTTCGGTTAAAAAGGATGGGGCGAATGACTGAGGTTTTCAGCGGAGCATCATTCGTCGCATCACCAGTGTCCCCATAGACATTTTTGAAGTGTGACAGCCATTTATCCTCGGAGACGACACAGTCCATAGATTCATTGCTGTCATCCGAGAAAAAGGGCTGTTTAATGGTCTCCCTGAATTTTTTACTATCTTTCAGGACAGCCACAGAAATAAGACTGTCCCAAGCTTATTGTTTGATAGTGTCTTTCCGTTTTTTAACAGCTAACTTATAGATCTTCCTAAGTTTGGCAATCTGGCTTTTTACCCTTGGGGTATTTTTAAGGGCTACCAGCAGTGATCTATGTGCTTTGGCGCAGGCTGAATCAAACCACCGCTTAATTCCTGGGGTTCCTTTTTTTGACTTTGCCCTGAGATCCTGTGATACCTGCCCACATATTCCTTCAAATGCCTCGACAATTTCTTGACCCTGGGCACATGGATTTTGACAAATCTCCACCTTATCCTTAATTTTAACATAATTTTCAGCATAAAATTTCTCCGGTACCACCTTGGCCCATTTCAAGCGTCTACCTTGATCAGAAGTCTTCAGATGGTGGCCAGATCTTATTATCAACGGGGATAGACCCATGTGGCCTCCCCACGCTACTTCTAATTCAACAGGATTATGATCGCTGAAATGTGATTGAACTGTGCGATAAGAAATTACCCGGTTTAAAATTCCCAAGGATATAAATATGTAGTCTATGGTTGTACCTTGGGGAATGCCAGTAAAAGTTGGCAATCTAGTGCCCCCATCTGGTTCGTGCAGATCAAAATTAGCGAGAAGATCTTCCAATTCCTCTCCCTCTGCAGTATGTTCAAAATGGGGTCCCTCTAAACCATCATCCCTTTCCATGCTAATTTTCGTACAAAACAAGTTACATGGATGAATATTAAAATCACCTAATAAAATGTATTCAGTATCAAGCTTAGTATTCTGACTGGCCAAATTTAAAATATTGTCTAATTCTGTAATATTTTGACCTCTATGGTGGCAATTCCCTGAATTGTAAAAATTTACAAAAATAGTCCTGCTACTGTTGTTTGTCACTCTTTCGACCATCAAAATGCTTGGGGAGTTGATGCTAATCTCCCTACAACTACCCTTTAAATCTATTGAGAACAAGAGCAACAGGCCTCCCTTTGCCCTCCCCATACGACTGGGAGCAGCTGGTTTGGTAAAACTTATAAACCCATCCCACCAAAGGTTGGCAGAGGTATCCCAGGTTTCCTGGAGAGCAATAATATGGTAACCTAAAACAAAGTTTGACCATAACTTGTCCTGTCGCTTACCGTTTAACCCTGCTATATTCCAACTTATCAACTTGCACGGGTCTCTGGATAACTTAGGTTCAGAATACCCCGCCAATACCCCTGCATTATTAAGCATTGGTTGAGTTGGATCATTTGAACCTGCTTTCGGTAGGCTCTGTGGCTTATCTCCTGCGATGCACTGAATCACACAGTGCTCAGGCAAATTTGACGTAGGAGGGTGATCGTAATCCACCCACGTGGTACCAGGAATCTTTTTGCAGTCTCTGAACCTCTGTCGGTACATCTCGGGGGTAAGGCCATACCGGGTGAGCAGGGCGTCCTTCATGTGGTCATAGGAGGACATCACGTCCTCGGCCAGCTCTAGCAGGGTGTCTCTTCCTTCGCTGACGAATCTTCCCCACAAGCCGGCACCCCAATCTTTTCGCGGGATACGGTGCGCGGTCATGGCAACTTCATACGCCTTGAACCATTGCTGGATATCGTCATTTTTGTAGTATTCCTTGACGATATCCTTGGGAATGTGGACCTTCGGGTCGGCAGGAGGTGGAGGGTTCCGGATTACCGCGGCGCCAGCCTCTTCGATCTTGGCTTTGATCTCTAGTTCTTTGAGGCCACGCTCGTGTTCGTACGTGAGCTTTTTTTTGTCCAATTCTCTTTGCCTCCGCCTCTCTTCCAGATCTCCCTCTAATCGTAGTTGTTCAATGGCCATTTTCTTTGCTGCTAATTGAAGCTCTCCATCCAGCCGGAGTCGGGCGAGCTCTAGTTCATGGAGCCGACTCCTCTCTCGCTCCCGAGCGTCTTCGTGGGAGAGGCCCGGTTCTTTGTTGGCGGTTCTTTCTTCCACTGGGGCTACGGCTGTACTCGGGGGTACTTCTAGGACAGTGTCCTCGTTGGCTTGGGGTGGGGTCGCTCCGGTCCCCACCCATGTTTGTAATGCGTCTTTAAAATCGTCTTTTGTGCTTAGTCCGGTGGTAGCGATACCTAGGGCTTTGCAGAATTGTTTGAGTTCTTTATGGGTGTACTCCTCTAATAGTTCTTTCTGGAATCCTGCGGTTGTTCCGGCTTCTTTAGTAGTCATCGTGGTTGTGGGTCTCTGTTAGTAGTGGCGAGTTACTCGCTGTATGATTTGCACGGGCTCGGATCCCGTCGCTTGCCACCAATGTTGGCAAGGCGACCCCAGGGGAGACAGAACGTGTCTGACTGTCCGCCCCGAGACCCACCTCTCTGTATGGAATAGGCCGAGCACCGTAGGGAGGCCTCCTTGGCGAGGCTCCTCTCCTACAATCGTAACAGCTGAGCAATCACACTACTTACAGATGGACACCACACAGGAGGAATATTCACAAGAATCTTTATATAAGCAATTAAGGCAAGTCCTTTTTAGGTTAGCAGGCAAGGATCGAGGGATCCGTAAAGTCTTGGTTTCGGGGATAGGGGGTAGCGGGACAGTCTTGGCACCAACTGGTGCGTGGATAGTTCAAGGGCTCAGGCCGCGACAGCGTCAGCGGGGCCTCGAAGATGGTTCAGCTCGGTCAGGCCGCGACAGCGTCAGCAGGGCCTCGAAGGTGGTTCAGCTTGGTCAGGCCGCGACAGCAGGGCCTCGAAGGTGGTTCAGCTTAATCAGGCCGCGACAGCGTCAGCAGGGCCTCGAAGGTGGTTCAGCTTGGTCAGGCCGCGACAGCGTCAGCAGGGCCTCGAAGGTGGTTCAGCTTAGTCAGGCCGCGACAGCGTCAGCAGGGCCTCGAAGGGGGTGCAGCTTGGTCAGGCCGCGACAGCGTCAGCAGGGCCTCGAAGGTGGTTCAGCTTAGTCAGGCCGCGACAGCGTCAGCAGGGCCTCGAAGGTTCCAGGTGCAAGAGTTCGGATCAGGATCAGCCAAGGTCAGCAGGGCTTCGACTCCAAGATACAACTGGAGTCCTAATCCAGGGCTGGCCCAGATATAGGACTGGAGTCCTTTGATGTCCGGACCCTCGCGCCTGGGGTTCAGAGGGGCCGGGATGAAGGTGTCCAGACACCCAGCAGGGGGGTGGAGTCAGCGCCCAGGGAGGCTGAAGGGCGATCAATACCAGGCGTCCGGGGACGGCTGGAGGCCCCTCGAAACTCCCCTATTCCGGGCTCTGCCAAGTGGCCACTCTACCACCTGGGAGGATCTTGGTGCCTCGATGTCGGGGCTTCGCTGAGGCCGGGGCCAGGGATGGCTGCGGCCAAGTGCTCGGGACGTGATGGGCCCAAGATGGAGTCGGGCCGGAAATGGTGGCCTGGCATGGTCGCCAGACCGGCGGTGTTGGCGAGCAGGGTCCGCCGGGGTCCCAGGGGGAGAGCCGTGGGTTGCCAGGGGGGCTGCTCTCGTCGAGGGTTCGTGTTCAGGGGGGTCGACAGCGGGTCGACGGTGGGCCGATGTCGTCCCAGGCCCGCCATGCGGGAGGGGTAGGACCACGCCACGAGGCCGAGTCCAACAGGAACCATGTAGGAGTTCCTAAATTTCTTAGCATACATTTCAATTCCCCATGACGACAGAACCAATACTCGTTTGTTCCACGCTGACATGCCATCAGATTGATTAAATGAGATTACAAAATATTGTCTTGCAGATTGACTTTCTCCATAAAGTCCCTCGCCGAAACATTTTGCAGATGTGCTCCACTTTTCAGTATATGGTTTACTGCATAAGAAAGCCCAGACAAGTCACTTTCATACAGTAGATGAAACAAATATGGATTGCATTGACGAAACCTTGGATCTTCAGCATATAATCTTAAAGTTCGGTATTCAGATGCAGGAATTTGTAGTGGTCGATCGTCATATCGTCCACCTCGACCTGTTGGAAATAAATGTGGAAAACAACGAGCTTCCAAACTTTCTTCCCATACACTAATGGGACTTCCTTTTGCTGCTTTCATTTGAAACAAGTCAATTGCATTCCCCATCACTTCTTTGGAATGCAAGGGATGAACAGTATAATGTTCATATATTTCTTCACTTCTTGATACATCAACTTTTTCAATTTGGCCTGCCGAACAATCACTGTCTTCATCTGCAGCTGTTTCTTCTGCCTCAACACACACATGTTTGTAGTACTCATTGTTTTTGACCAAATACAACGTTGCCTTTTTGACTTTCCTAACATCCACTAAATCTTGCCAGATTTTCTTACTCTTTGTCGGAACCCCATTAACTAGAATAACTAAAGGTTCCTCTTTCTCTACACCAATGGTATCAATATTTTTCTTGAAATCTAGAGGCAAATAAACAACTCTTCCCTTTAATCCTCTCTGTAAATCTGAAGGAGGCAATTTCCCTATCTTAGGCTCCATGCGAACAATAGCCTGAAAAGGATGGACACATTGAATCAAAATAGACTCGTATGTATTTAAATCCATCAATTCAGGAGGAATGTCTACCAACTCCAGATTATTATGAACAGCTCTAGCAGGCATTCTGTTTTGATTTAATTTATCATAACAATATTTACAAATACGCTGATCAGAACTCAAATCAAAACAATTCTCCACCCACAAATAAGTAGCAAAATCCTTCCACTCATAATTATTTATCTTTTCACTTTTTACGTATAAATCAACTAATCTAGTTTGATGCTTATGAGTTCGTCGACAACACACACAAGTAAAATTCGGCCTTTCACTTGATTTCACCTTAAACCTGGTAATTTCCCGGTCAAACTTTTCTGTACTTGAAATCTGTACATAGTCTTCCACATTACCTTGAATTTCTGAGTCAATTTCTACACTGTCCTCTTTTTCACCAACATAAGAAATCTCAATTTCTTCACAAATCTTCTTCACATCTAAATCAGTTCCATGCAAAAGAGCACTGTTTAATTGTTTAAGCTTAAGTGCTGGACTTTATGCATAATACAACATTCTCACTAATTTCCTCATTTTTGTATGATGCACTGCTAACATCCTAAAATGATGAAAAACACTTTGACAGACTTGTCTAGAAAAACAAGCCAGTGAAAGGCCTTGCAAACCTGTCTTTTCTCTCAGTCTGCAAGGATCTAAATCTTGCAACAACTTCATTTTCTGCTTTAGACTTTTCTTACTATATGTACGTAAGAAATTACAAAACAAATCAATTGATTCCTGTCGCACACTACAAATAAGACTACACTTCCAAGTGTACACTGGACCCTTAGTACGTTTCCCTAAAACTTCATCAGTTAACACCTCTTCTGGTTCTCTAGGCACAAGTTTCTCTTTTTCAATCGGACAACCGTCTTTCACCTCATATGCTCGACCACTGGTGTCAACTGCATGCACTAAATCATTCTCCTGAAAGTAACTCTCCTCATTAAAAAATGGCTCACAACTTGAACTGTGCATCCATTCTCCTGAAAAAACTTTACAAAAATTAGTCCGATTAATTACTCTTTTCCATCTACTGTTTGATTTAAAAACATCAATTGTCTTGTTAAGTGTCCTAATTCTATTGATTATTAAAATAAATAATTTTTTCTTAACTTCAAAAGCCTGATCAACAATCTTCTCTACAATTTTCTTTTTCTTATAAAAAGCAGCTCTCTGCCTTTCCTAATGTTTTTTAACAAATTTAAAACCACCCTATTGCGAAACATTCGTTTACGAATGTCTCTAAACTGATTCTGCCTTCTATTCCGATTCATATTATTCTCTCCTGCTCCAGTACTAACATTTTTTGAGGGCCTCTCCTTCCTTTTCAAAATTACTCTCTCCTTCTCTTTTTCTACATGCTGTCCAATATTTTTTTTCGTTCTACATATGTTCCGTAAGAAAGACTTAGTTATCTTACCAGGAGCTTCTTTCCTGTTTTTTGAAGTCTTTGTTGTGGAGGACTGCTGTAATTCCAATGCTGTTTTTGTTTTAAACCGTACTTCAATTTTTTTTGTTCTTTGCCTTGAGGGCATCGTTCCTTAATCTTGAAATCTTGTTTTCAATCTGTGTTAAAGAAAAAAATAGCACATTATAGACCACTATTATCAAACAACAAAGCAATGACAAAAAGCAAACAATCTATTCAGGGTTACAGATCAAGTGAGGATTCTCCAGGGGTGCAGAAGAAGTGAGACATGCATTGAAGAGTGTAGTGGAAGAGAGGTATGTCCACAAGTACAAAGAAAGTGAGACCTGTGTCTACGAGTGCAGTAGGAGATAAGCTTCATGAAGTCAAGTCCACTGGACTCTTACACACAGGCTTCACCACTTATGTTCTCCAGGAAAGGCCTCTCTCCCACTACAGTCTTGAACACAGGCCTCACCTCGTCTGTCCCTCTGGACATGCCTCACCTCATCTACACAATCTACTTCCTAATCTAAGGTAACACAGGTGACATTTTTATGAAATGATGACATATATGTATTTAATCATGCAGACACTATTTATTCCTTCTCAAAAAACTAAAAATCATTGTGTTTCACTAAAATCGTTTTTTAAATAACATTTTAGACACACAGTGCAGGTCCTATGTACAAGCATTCAGTGTCCATGACTATAGTGGAGAGGACTAACCTCCTCTCACCCTTGGACAAGCCTTACCTCATCTCTGTCCTCTGAACAGGCCTCAATGTATTGAGTATAATTGATAGTAAGTAGGTGCAGATGAGGTGACGCATGTCCAAGGGTGTAAATAAGCATAGGCCTATCTAAGCATGCCAATTAGTTGAAGTCTATTCAGAGTTGCAGATGAGGTAAGGATTGTCTACGGGTGCACAAGAGGTATGGCCTCTATTGAAGAGTGTAGTATAAGAGATCTGTCCACTGGTGCAAATAATTTGAGACCTGTGTCTAAGAGTGCAGTGGGGGATAGGCTTCATGAAGCCTAGTCCACTGCACTCTTAGACACAGGTCTCACCACCTACGCTCTCCAAGAAAAGCCTCTCTCCCACTACAGTCTTGAACACAGGCCTCAGCTCCTCTGTCCCTCTGGACATTCCTCACCTCATCTGCACAATCTACTTCCTAATCTTATGTAACACAGGTGACATGATTGTGAAAAGGTCAAATTTTTTTTTTTAATCATTCACACACTATTCTTTCTCAAAAATGTAAAAGACATTAATTTGCCCCAAAAATGTTTCAGTAGTGTAATGGAAAGCTTATACATATGACCTTTTCTATGTTTTTCAAATCTTATTCTAAAAAAAGATTATGAGGCCTAAGCAGGAATGCAGATGTAATGAAGCCTGTACAGGGGAGCACAAAAGGTGAGGCTTGTGTCTAAGAGTGCAGTGGACAGGACTAAACTGGAATAGTGTGCAAAAAAAAAGACGAACCTCATTTATAAAACCCTGCATCAGTTTTCCACTGCTGATGCGTCACTTTTTGTGACGCATCGGCGGCATAAAACATGTGCCTTGTTGCGCCATATTTAAAAAGTGACGCATGTAGGTAGATGAGTCACTTTTTAAACCTCTGTGCCACATTATACCTCTATCAGCTGTAATGTACACAGAAAGGGCATTCCCCCACAAAAAGCCTCGTAATAGTGACGCAGTGAAATCTATGAGATTTCACTGCGTCACTTTTAGGACATATATACGTCAAAATCTTGCACCTGCCTAACAGCAGGCATAAGACTGAGGCAAACGCTTTCACATGGGGCTTTCCCCATGTGAAAGTATACATTGCTGGAGTTGCGTCATTTTTGTGACACACTCCAGCAATTCGTCACTTTTGCGCTTACAGATACATCACAAATACTGACTTATCTGTAAGTCCTAGAAACATGATGCGTCCTACATTAAATATAATGCATCATTGGTGTCACAAGGAGTGCACAGTGAAAAGTGATGCATCACTGTTTTCATAAATAAAGCTCTGTGTGCTTCCTAATGTGAGTTAACACAGGTGACATGATTATGAAAGCTTCAAATTATTTTACTTAATCATGCACACATTATTTATTTTTTCTCAAAAATGTAAAAGCTATTAATTTGCCCCAAAATCGATTTTTCAATAACATTTTAGAAACACAGTGCAAGTCCTATGTACAATCATTCCGTTTCAGTACTGAAAAGTTACTATTTTACAAAATACATTTCCTATCTCTTGTAAACATTCCTACGAAGCATTACCCAAAAAATTAAGCAAACCAACAGCAAAGAAACGCAATCTGCTGCCCAATCTGAGGTAAAACAGGTAACATGTTTGTAAAAGATTCAAATATTTTTATGTAATTAAGCACACACTATTTATTCCTTCTTAAAAATGTTAAAGCAATGGATTTGCACTAAAATCGTTTTTCAATTACCATTTTAGGAACAGAGCACAGGTCCTATGTACAAGCATTCATTTTCACTACTGAAAGCCATTAATTTGCCCTAAAACCGTTTTTTACTTAATATTTTATGAACAGAGCACAGATCCTATTTACAGGCATTCATTTTCACTACTAAAACCCATTGTTTTGCACTAAAATCGTTTTTCAATTACCATTTTAGGAACAGAACACAGGTCCTATGTACAAGCATTCATTTTCACTACTGAAACCCATTGATTTACCCTAAAAAATTTTAAAATAACATTTTAGATACAGAGTGCAAGTCCTATGTACAACCATTCAACTTCACTACTGAACCATCACTATTTCACAAAATACAAATCCTCTATTTTGCAAATATAGAAACCATGTATTTTTAAAAAGCATCACACAAACCAAAAGCAAAGAAAATCAATGTGCTTCTGAATCTAAACTCTCTATCTAAATGAATCATAACTCACCTTTACAAATGCTTTGGGAGATTCAGAACAGTGTCAGATACACACACCAATATTTCTTTAGCAGAGCAAAAGGTATGTTCTCCAGGGACTGCAACCATTAATGGCACAGTAAACCTCTAATTCTACACGCATATTGCTCATGGTAACCAATCAAAACTCTTCCCTCTGTATTTTCAAACCAACACCCTTCCCCCCCCTCAGCCCTTTCTACCTGTTGCCATAGCAACTCCCTCCTCACTGAGCTCCCAGGGTTAAACGTTTATTCTACAATGTTGCAAATCATCTCAGCAAGGATGTTTGACCTGTGAATACACCAGCTTATCTGGTGCAATGTTTCTTTAAATGACTGTTTTTTAACCATTCAAATGACTTCTTTCACACAACAGAACCATGCACCCTAACTTTCAGTTTTCAATTATCTGAAACCACCAATCATTGCTTGTGATTCAAGAGCACTGAAACTCCACAGTTTTTTTTTTTTTGCAAACTCGTACTGTTCCAACTGCCATTTCATTCCTACACTTCATCTGACTGCACCAGAACCTCCTCTCACCATGTACTCGGTCTGGATTATTGGACATAGCTACATCCACTGGGCTCAAAGGTATGCAGCTAACAGAAATTTTCACAACCTTGATTTACCAAATGTGAACATCAAATGGATTGGCCAGAGAGGATTGAGATGTCACCAATTGATACCATTGGTGAAAACCTTTTTGCATTTGCCACACCCTGACCTCTTAATTGTGCATTGTGGAGGAAATGACTTGGGCACTTTGACTGGGGTAGGTCTGGAAATGCTTTTAAAGGACACCTTTGATCAATTGATGGCACTTTTTCCACAAACTGCCTTGGTATATTCCAATATATGCCAAAGACAAAAATGGAAGTGGTCCAACCAATTTTGTCCACAATTTGAGAAAGCACGGAAACATGTGAATAAATCTGTTTCTGCTTACATGAGAGACTTTGGAATGGGTTCAATGTACAACAATAACTTGCGTTACAACATGCAAGATATCTACAGAGGAGATGGTGTCCACTTCTCAGATGAGGGGAATAGAATATTCCTCCTGAATTTAAGACTGTGCATCGGAACCTACTTGTAGGTACCTAAATCAGCCACAGAACCCAAAAGCTCTTTTCAGGGCTACCCTACCTCTGATCACTCTAAATGATTATCTTTTTCAAACTTTTTACACAATTTTTCACCAAAGTACGCTCCCCAGTACGCTTCCCGGTGCGCGTACCGGGCGCTCCTCCCGCGAAAATGTAAAAAAAAAATTTTTTTTTTGGACCTATATGGGCCTCCTAAGACCCCCTCAGGAAACCTAGGGGGTCAGGGGGTGCCTACCGTGCCCCCTTATACCCATTCCCAACGTTGTTTGTCCTCCATTTTCTCTCTCAAATCTACCGAAACACAAAATGGAGGACTCCCGTTGCGCTTACCGGGCGCTCACCGGTGAGCGCTCCCAAAAAATTTTAAAAGTTAATTTACATAAAATCCTCTGTAGAGAAGTTCACCAAATATAGAATAGGCAATACTACATACAAGTCCCTACCATTTTCCCAAATTTGATGGAATTCTATTGAGCTATTTGGACTCTAGCCCTGTCTAAATATCCTGAGGTAAATTACATGACAAAAACACATCTGAAGTGTTAGAATTTACAACCAATTAAAATGTTACTTTCATTTTCTACTTTTATTTCATCACATTTGATTGGTTATCTACATGAATATATATATAAAAAAAAAGAGAGGGAAACACAGCCATTTTGACTACTACTTCCTGAAGTACATTGGAAAAGGTTTTTCACTGAGAACTTCAACTGCTTTTTCAAAGGTAAGTTATTTTGGAAAGTGAAGTATGTTGTGCACTTTAAGTTAAATTGGAAAACATTTTCTGATAGTTATATACTATCTCTCTGTAATAGTTATAGATTGAGATAGGCTTCTCTGTTATATTTATGGATTGAGTTAGGCTTCTCTGGTATAATTATGAATTTACTTAGGCTTCATCACATGCACTTTTTTATATTTATACTTCCTGCCTGATACCATACACTGCCCAAAGATAACTTGACTGTTAAAAACTCAGAAGTACCTGTCTGAACTTAAACCCAACAGTGCCTTACCTCTACTGATATAGTGATTTTTTTATGCAATTTACAGCAAGAAAATGGAAGGTGAACAAGAGAGCATCAATGTTTCCTTCGAAATTACAAATGAGGAGATTCTTAATGAAGATTTTGTTGACGATGATTTCATGAACGAGTCTTTAAATCAAGAATTTATTGACTGTTTAGAAAACACAGAATCTTCCATTTTTGATGAGATTCCAGGTGAACTAATGCTGGAAGTTTTATTAAACTATGAAAATTCTAACCAATACATTTTTTTTCATAATTAAAATTTTTTGAGACATTATTCAATTTTATATGTAATTCATGAAATATTACCAAAATGATTATATTTATATTATATTATAAAGTGAGACTTACAGTATACTGTGCAATTTCAAAACATCATAAGGGAGCAGGGTAGACTACCCATGATCCCCTAGTTCTTCTCAGGGAGTGCTTAATGTATCTATTTCTGCTTCTCTAACCGACTATGATATAGATTCCATATACCTCATTAACTTATGTAACAACATGCAAGATATCTACAGAGGAAACGGTGTACATTAAATTTAAGACTCAGCATAGGTACCTACATGTTGGTACTTAAAACACCCAAACAACACAACAACTCTATGCAAACCTACCCTACCTCTAAGCACTTTAAATTATTATTTTCCTATTTCACTGGGTTTTCCCCGTGGTACGCTCCCCGGTGCACGTACCGGGCGCTACTCCCCTCCCCCCCCCCCCCCCCACCCCACCCCGCGAAAATTCGTAAAAAATAAATACATTTTTTTTTTGCCCCGCGGAGCCTTTTATGGCCCCCACATCAAACCTAGGGAGTCAGGGGGGGGTCTACCCTGCCCCCTTTTGGTCATTTGCCACTTTGTTTTTTGCCACCTCTTGTGTCTCGATCCTACCGAGACACAAGATGGCGGCCGCTCCGGACTGTTTGGAATGTTTACAGACACCCGAGAGCCAATCAGCTTTCCGCTCGCAAACTCACGTGGCGCGCTGGTACGCGCCCCGGTACGCGTACCGGGACGCGCTTATAGATATATATATTTTTTTGAACCTAAATTACTCAAAATCCACTGGAGCACATATCTTGAGACATAGCAAAGGCACATCGAGCTACCAGTCCCTACAATTTTGCCAAGTTTGGTGGAAATCCATTCAGCCGTTCGAGCTAAAAGTGAGTTCGACCGCCCTATGGAAATTAACATGGGGAAAACACGTTTTGGGACCCCCCTTTTATCTCGGCCCCCGATTGACGAATCCCCCACAAACTTTCAGGGAAGGAGCGGAGAGCCGCGAGGCAAAGTTGAGGAAAAATTCAGGCAGATTCCTCAACCGGCGCCAAAGTTATTCCCAATAGAATGTTGCGATTTCCCTATGGAAATCAATCCGAACTATAAGTACCTACTGGCGACCGCCAGTAGGTAATATATGTGTGTGTGTGTGTGTGTGTGTGTGTGTGTGTGTGTGTGTGTGTGTGTGTGTGTGTGTGTGTGTGTATATATATATATATATGTGTGTATATATATATATATATATATATATATATATATATGTGTGTATATATATGTATATATGTATGTATGTATGTATATATGTATTCACTGAAAAAACCATAGGTTATAGACCATATATAGTTAGGAATTAGCATTTAAAAAACCTTTTTTTACTCACACAAAACCATTGAAATTCCATATATAGTTAGTAGTACTAACTATATATCGCGCACCCGCAATCCACTGCTGATCATGTCACATATTACATCATTCATGACATGGTCAGTGACATCACTGATGACATCACTGATGACATCTCAAATGACATCACTGATGACATCACTGATGACATCTCAAATGACATCACTGATGACAACATCCAGTGACTGTGTATTTCTGTAAAGTTAAAATATATCTTACATATTGAAGAATGAGTGGATGTAGAAGTGTCTGGATGAAGGATTTAGTAGGTGCATGACTGACTGTATGAGTGAGTGGTTAAATGTGTCTCACTGAGTGCATGGGTTAGTGACTGAACTGTGTTAATTTGTGCATCATTATGTTTGTTGTTCTGTAAACTGCTGCATGTGTTGATCAGTAGCTATATGAGTAAGTATATGGGTTATTGATTGGTTGCTCAAGTATTTGTATGGGAGACTGAGTGTGTGTGTGGGTGGCTGGGAGGTGTATGACTCTGTGCATTGGTGAGTGAATGGATATCTCAGTGCTACATGTCAAAGTAAGTACATATGTAAAACACAGTACATGTGAGAGTTGGCATATATAAATAACTGTGCATAAGAGCCAGTGAATGTGTGAGTGGCTGTATGGATGATTGTGAACTTGTATCAGGGATTGTAAAAGAGAGTAAATATGTGTTAGTATATGTTTGAATAAGTAAGGTGTGTATAACTGTATAGTTGAGGAAATGGAGGTGTGATTGATTCTTTGCATGACTGACTAGGTGTGTAAGTAACTCCATGGATGAGTGACAGTCTGTGAGTGTCTGTTTACACTGAGTGTATCTAAGGTTATATTAGAGTCTGAAGAGGTTCATCGTATTATCACATGAATGATGTCATCAGTGATGTGATCAGTAATGTCAAATGAGATGTCATCAGTGATGTCATCAGTGATGTCATCAGTGATGTCATCGGTGATGTCATCGGTGATGTCATTTGAGATGTCATCAGTGATGTCATCAGTGATGTCACGAATGATGTAATATGTGACATGATCAGCAGTGGATTGCGGGTGCGCGATATATAGTTAGTACTACTAACTATATATGGAATTTCAATGGTTTTGTGTGAGTAAAAAAAGGTTTTTTAAATGCTAATTCCTAACTATATATGGTCTATAACCTATGGTTTTTTCAGTGAATTTTCAAGGTTTTGTAAATGCTAATTCCTAACTATATATGGTCTATAACCTATGGTTTTTTCAGTGAATTTCAATGGTTTTTTAATAGCAAATATCATAAGCTGTCGAATGTCCAGTACGTGGTAAGAAAAAACATTTTCGTGTTTATGCACACTGATCTGCTTTGAATGCTGCCCCCCCCCTCATTTCTATTAGGAGTACTCTCTCTTTGCAGATAGTGAAGGGTAGTTAACGCAGGCCTTTGCCCCCGTTGTAATCCGTCGTGCCTGCTTCTCTCTCCATTTGATTGATTGTTATCCAAGCATTTACTGTTTTAGAATTGGTTCTCTTTGGTTCATTCTCTATTTACAAACAAGCACAGAGTCGCAATACTCTGTTTAGTCTTTGCAGATAGCGAAAAATCGTGTAAAAAAACAAAAGGAATCGAGCAAAATCAGTAGGCCACTAATGGGATCTCTTTTTGACCTCGCTAAAATAGAAACATTAGGAACAACCCCTCATGACAAATACGAAACTAGTGAGATGAACTGAACTCCACACCATGATGGCTGCAAGACAGCGCGGCTCCGCCACCCACCCCGCCCAAAATAACGATAAACTCTATGCAAATATATACAACACACCAGCAAAGTAACAGGTTAAAACATTTTATTAAACAACTATTTACATAACTATTTTAAACTTTTTGTTGCCCGATCCGGCTAGCTCAATCGATCGAGCATGAAACTCATGCACTCTGATGATTCAAAGTTTTGAAGAGTGCTTATAACACTGTCTGAAGCCTATTTGCACTTGCTTCATCTTCACTATTCTAAAAGTAAGTGGGGGCTGTTTGAGTACGTTACTGCATTTGTAAACAATGTGATGCGGTGCCACCCTGAACCGCTTAACGGAGGCCCCCGAGGGACGGTGTGATGGCGCGGACTCGGAGGGGGCGCTTGGCTCCGGCCCCCTCCCCAAGTCGTGTTCTCCTGGTGTGGCCTGAGATCGCCCCCGACATAGGTGGCCGGCTCCCGGCATCAAGCGGAACTTTTTGCCTTTTGGTAACTCTTCCATTCTTGACCTTGTCCCACAATCCGTTTCACCTAAAGACACGCTGTAGTGGGGCGCCCCTTTACCATTTCAGTTGCCATTCCGCCCGCTTTTGCTACACTGTGCCTCTTCCGCTATTCAGCTGTTTACCGCCCGCTCTTTCGACTACAGCGTCTCGCTCACCATGTACTTGAGTTGCCCCCGCTCTTGCGGTGCAGCGATAGGCGGCTGCCACAGGACTCTCAAAATGGCGGCCGGCTCTTCAGATTTGGGCGTGGTCCACTAAAATGGCCCTGCGACACCTTGGAACTCGGACGTTTGTCTGCTAGAGCTTGGGCTCCATTCTCGAAAGCGTCCCCTCAGCCTTGAAGATTCTACAAAAGTCTTGGGGGCCCCCGACTCCCGCAGGCTTCTGGTGGGGAGCGGCTAGCATGATTGCTCGTGGAATGGCCACGACGGAGCTACGAAATGGTGGTGCTCTCATGCTAACGCCAGCTTCAGTCTGAAACATCCAGAAACTCTGTAGACTACCAATTCGATCAGTTCCGGTAGCGCCCCAACGTGACCCGGTAGAGAAGAACTTGCCCTCCCCTCTTTGACTGATGGTTCTTGTTGCCTGTCCCTTCTGTTGTCATTTAACAGAACTATTTAGCCTGCTGAAAGGGGTTGTGTTCCGACCGCTGGTTGGTGGAGACATTTTGACTATATTCTGGACCTGCGTTGTCGCGTAATGCGTCATATGACGCGCCGCGTTAGCGCATCCGGAAGTGATCCGGGGCGCGGCGCGCAGCGCGTAACGTAAGCATAACAGATCATGTAACTTGTTAATAAAACTTTTCATTGGTTCATTTTACTTTTCTTATTCT
This sequence comes from Lissotriton helveticus, assembly GCF_964261635.1. Classification (NCBI taxonomy): domain Eukaryota; kingdom Metazoa; phylum Chordata; class Amphibia; order Caudata; family Salamandridae; genus Lissotriton; species Lissotriton helveticus. The sequence goes on from NC_136071.1 coordinate 408,464,886, forward strand.
AATGATGAAAGGCTTGGTCATATGACCTAAAAATTACGCTTTTTATTACTTTCGAACATTATTTTTTCTTAAACATATGTTATAATGTTCCAGGCTAATGTACTTTCCCGGAAAATTTACAACTGTCCTGCAAGTAAAATATATTCCTTTTTCGAGAAAAAGGGCGTTTCTTCGTCCCATGACGGAGCCGTTGAGCAAAAGAGGGTCGGCCTGCTGTCTTAGTCGCCGATACGCCAGAATATCAGATTCTTATCGATCACTTTATGTTGCAGGAGTAGAAAACACAACAACCCTTGACCATTTATCTTTACTGCGTTCCTGCGTATTATACCTTTTACCCTTCATGTAATTCGAATGCTTTATTTCACTTGCCTTTTACTGATTCTAAAACAGTGACTATTATTAAAAACTTTACCAATGTAAATACTACTACCATGTTTTCTTTTAAAAACCTTTATTGTGAAAATGTCAGTATACAAATACGGGCCTATAACCACGTGGGCCGGCCACGGAGCAAACTGTAATCGTATATGATGAGTAGACATTTACACTGTAGAGGAACGTAACGGGCGGGCCATTAGGTTGCAAGAACTAAGGTGTCTAACAGTTGCGGAATCGGTGGACGTACATTTTATAATTAAAATAAGACAGGGCCAGTTACAATAAAATTATCTAGATATACATTTGCGGGCAAGTACCATGGGTGACGTTAATTCGAACTTTCAATAGTACAGTAATCAATAACACATCAGAACTTAATATCAATAGGGATGTCGAAATATTCAATCAATTCTCGTCCCCGGCCGCCATGTGCTTCAAAACTGCATACGTATCTCGTGATTTCAATGTTCTGCAACCAGTACACAACAAGGAGTTACGACTCCCATTTATTCTGGCGCCATTTTGGGCGAGGACGGGCAGGTCCAGGATATAGTCAAAATGTCTCTACCAACCATCGACTATGATGATGTTCATATGCTGTATTTATTAGAGTAACACTCATCTGTCCACATGAAATTAATTTGCCACAATCTAAACATGTCATTTTAATCTTTCCAAAGTTCTTCTAAATATTTGGGACCGTTTCCCTTGCCTCTGATGCTGTCAGTGCCAGTTCTTTGATGAATGTACTGGCAGGTCGGGGGTTCTCCTCCAAATCTCTCTTTTGTGCAGCACTATAATTAATCGGTGCCACCTCTCCATATGACGATGCATGGTATAGTTACCATAACTATATTTTTTTTCGGTTCCTCTGGAGAGTACATCGTGGCAGATGAAGCGTGTAACGTACCGGGAATTTACCTTTTTTGCATGTAGAGGAAAGGAAAATAAAATCGAGCGTCCGAGTTCTAAGGTGTCCCAGGGCCATTTTAGTGGACCAGGCCCAAATCCAAAGGACAGGCCGCCATTTTGAGAGTCCTGTTGCAGCCGCCTGTCGCTGTAGCATCAAGAGCGGCCGAAACTCAGCTGAATGGCAACTGAAACGGTAAAGGGGCGCCCCACTACAGCAGACGAGCCTCCACCTGGGAAGGCCCGTTCACGCCGCCTCCCCCCCCCCCCCCTTCGGGCACCCCACGCCGTTATTCGGAGCAGGATTGTAGGATGGCCACACCAATGCGGCAACTTGCTAGACACCACCTCGGTGCCAACCGAATCTCAGCGCCTTGTGGTGTCTTCTATTCAGAAAACAATGTTGTGCTGCCTTCGACCTATTCGCCGCAAGTGCGCACGCAACTCAGCTGCATAGCTTGCTAGACACCACCTCGGTGCCATCCGGATCTTGGCGCGTTGCGCTGCCTTTGGCCCCATTCGCACATCGGTCCGCTACTGACGCCACCTCACAGGCCAACGGGGCGCCCCACGCCCACTTTCAGCATTGTAGGATGACCACACCAGTGCGGCAACTTGCTAGACACCACCTCGGTGCCATCCGGATCTTGGCGCGTTGTGCTGCCTTCGGCCTATTCGCACATCAGTCCGCTACTGACGCGAACTCACAGGCCAACGAGGCGCCCCACGCCGACTTTCAGCATTATAGGATGGCCACACCAGTGCGGCAACTTGCTAGACACCACCTCGGTGCCATCCGGATCTTGGCGCGTAGTGAAGCTGCAGCAGCTGCAAATAAGCTTCAGACAGTGTTGCAACCGCTGCTCAGAACTCTCAACTATGACACCACCTCGGTGCCATCCGGATCTTGGCGCGTTGCGCTGCCTTTGGCCCCATTCGCACATCGGTCCGCTACTGACGCCACCTCACAGGCCAACGGGGCGCCCCATGCCCACTTTCAGCATTGTACGATGGCCACACCAGTGCGGCAACTTGCTAGACACCACCTCGGTGCCATCCGGATCTTGGCGCGTTGTGCTGCCTTCGGCCTATTCGCACATCGGTCCGCTACTGACGCTGCCTCACGTGCCAACGGATTTTCTACGCTTTTTATACCCTATGCCGCATAACAGGTCATGTGACTTGTTTATAAAACTTTTCATTGGTTCATTTTACTTTTGGTTTCCTAATGATGGAAGGCTTGATCATATGACCTAAAAATAACACTTTTCATTGGATGAAAACTTTTTTTTTTCCCAAACGATGAAAGCCCCACCTTGTTTCTGGATGTTTCAGACTGAAGCTGGCGTCAGCATGAAAGCACCACCATCTCGTGGCTCCGTCGTGGTCATTCCGCGAGCAATCATGGCAGCCGCTCCCCACCGGAAGCCTGCAGGAGTCGGGGCCCCCAAGACTTTTGTACAATCCTCAAGGCTGAGGGAACGCTTTCGAGAATGGGGTCCAAGACCTAGCAGACTAGCGTCCGATTTCCAAGGTGTCCCAGGGCCATTTCAGTGGACCAGGCCCAAAAAGGAAAGAGCCTGCCGCCATTTTGAGAGTCCTGTGGCAGCCGCCTATCGCTGCACCGCAAGAGTGGGCGCAACTCAGCTGAATGGCGGATTTTGACACAGTGGACCAAAAGCGGACGGAATGGCAACTGAAACGGTAAAGGGGCGCCCCACTACAGCAGACGAGCCTCCACCTGGGGAGGCCCGTTCACGCCGCCTCACCCCCCCCCCCCCCCCCCCCCCCCCGGGGCGCCCCACGCCGTTATTCGGAGGGCGGCAACTTACTGGACATCACCTTGGTGCCATCGTTCTGCTGCCTTGGAACTATTCGCACAACAGACCGCTACTGATGACCCACCCCCCGCGACGCCCCACGCCGGATACCGAAATCAGTGCGGCACCCAGGCAACATCACCTGGGTGCCGTCCAGAAATCTGGACGTTGTGCTGCGTTGGGACTATTCGCACAACCGACCGCTACTTCCTTCTTTTTCCCTAAAAATGTTTAAATGTTTTTACTGTTTTTGTTTTGTTGTATATATTTATAAGTTATTAAAGTTTTATAATCCTACTACTTTGTTGGAGTGCTATATATTTTTAATGTGACACATAATTGTAAAAACTTTGATGTACAAAGAGGCATCCCTGGAATCTTCCGCTTCAGGCTCGGTCCCCTCCCCAATCACAATACAGAATGGTTTTCAGATAGTAGGAACGCGTGTGGTGTGACGGATCTCATCGGGTGTGGGCCTTGATCTACTATAACTCCTTTGAAGAGGGGTGATTCTTTACAGCTGGGGCCATAAACTACATCTGCAGGGCTAGCTGATAGCCTGGGACCGGCCTGGACAATCGGACACAGAGGAAGAGGAGTGTCAGAGGGTGCGGTAGTGAATAGGGCGAAAGGGAGGTGTCGGACAGGCACAGGGTGTGATTCTCAGGGAAGAGCAGCGCAGATGGGGGGAGGTTTATTGCCCATGCGCAAGACAGAGAGCGGGGGTGACCAGTGCCTGGGGGAGATGCTTGCGAGGGTGGGGAGCCATGCTAAGGATCGACAGCGTGCAGAGAGTGGGTCTGGTCAAGGCATCTAAAATGGCTGCCGTGCACGACAAAAGTGTGGCATTTGAAAAAAGGCAAGATGGCGCAGACAATGTTTATCAACACTTCCTGATTTCCTTCGAATCGAACGTTAACAGACGTTATCTCTACCACACTACCGGTCCCCCTGGGCTTAAACGCCGAGATGGTAGGGACTGCATCCCGTGGAGATAGGCCGAGACGTCACTCAGCAGAAAAAAAAGAAAAAAAAAGTCTATAAACATACAATAAGTTAAAAGTCAATCATTCTTGTTTCCTTGTAGTACGCTCCCCAGGCCCGCGGGGCCCTTTTAAAACCTCCACATCAAACCTAGGGGGTCAGGGAGGATCTACTATGCCCCCTTATGGTCATTTGCCCCTTCGCTTTGGCCTCCTCTTGTCTCTCGATCCTACCGAGAGACAAGATGGCGGCCGCTACGGACTGTTTGGAATGTTTACAGACGCCGGAGAACCAATCAGCTTCGCTTCACAAAGCTCCGTAACGCGAAAAGTACGCGAACCGGAGCGCTGCCCGGTCCGCTGTTACAGATATATATCTTTTTTTGAACGTTAATTTCTCAAAATCCACTGGAGCACATATATTGAGAC